>NC_134490.1:48532364-48799864 GCF_040206685.1 Ascaphus truei | reverse complement strand
GTGAGGTACAGAGGGGCATGGCGAGGATTCTGCGTGAGATACATGGGGGCATGGCGAGGATTCTGCGTGAGGTACACAGGGGCATGGCGAGGATTCTGCGTGAGGTACACAGGGGCATGGCGAGGATTCTGCGTGAGGTTCACAGGGGCATGGCGAGGATTTTGCGTGAGGTACACAGGGGCATGGCGAGGATTCTGCGTGAGGTACATAGGGGCATGGCGAGGATTCTGCGTGAGGTACACAGGGGCATGGCGAGGATTCTGCGTGAGGTACACAGGGGCATGGCGAGGATTCTGCGTGAGGTACACAGGGGCATGGCGAGGATTCTGCGTGAGGTACACAGGGGCATGGCGAGGATTCTGCGTGAGGTACACAGGGGCATGGCGAGGATTCTGCGTGAGGTACACAGGGGCATGGCGAGGATTCTGCGTGAGGTACACAGGGGCATGGCGAGGATTCTGCGTGAGGTACACAGGGGCATGGCGAGGATTCTGCGTGAGGTTCACAGGGGCATGGCGAGGATTCTGTATGAGGTACACAGGGGCATGGCGAGGATTCTGCGTGAGGTACACAGGGGCATGGCGAGGATTCTGCGTGAGGTACACAGGGGCATTGCGAGGATTCTGCGTGAGGTACACAGGGGCATCGTGAGGATACTGCGTGAGGTACACCGGGGCATGGCGAGGATTCTGCGTGAGATAAACGGGGCATGGTGAGGATTCTGCGTGAGGTTCACAGGGGCATGGCGAGGATTCTCCGTGAGATACATGGGGGCATGGCGAGGATTCTGCGTGAGGTACACAGGGGCATGGCGAGGATTCTGCGTGAGGTACACAGGGGCATGGCGAGGATTCTGCGTGAGGTACACAGGGGCATGGCGAGGATTCTGCGTGAGGTTCACAGGGGCATGGCGAGGATTCTGCGTGAGGTACACAGGGGCATGGCGAGGATTCTGCGTGAGGTACACAGGGGCATGGCGAGGATTCTGCGTGAGGTACACAGGGGCATGGCGAGGATTCTGCGTGAGGTACACAGGGGCATGGCGAGGATTCTGCGTGAGGTACACAGGGGCATGGCGAGGATTCTGCGTGAGGTACACAGGGGCATGGCGAGGATTCTGTATGAAGTACACAGGGGCATGGCGAGGATTCTGCGTGAGGTACACAGGGGCATGGCGAGGATTCTGCGTGAGGTACACAGGGGCATGGCGAGGATTCTGTATGAGGTACACAGGGGCATGGCGAGGATTCTGCGTGAGGTACACAGGGGCATGGCGAGGATTCTGCGTGAGGTACACAGGGGCATGGCGAGGATTCTGTATGAGGTACACAGGGGCATGGCGAGGATTCTGCGTGAGGTACAGAGGGGCATGGTGAGGATTCTGCGTGAGGTACACAGGGGCATGGCGAGGATTCTGTATGAGGTACATAGGGGCATGGCGAGGATTCTGTATGAGGTACACAGGGGCATGGCGAGGATACTGCCTGAGGTACACAGGGGCATGGCGAGGATTCTGCGTGAGGTACACAGGGGCATGGCGAGGATTCTGCGTGAGGTACACAGGGGCATGGCGAGGATTCTGCGTGAGATACATGGGGGCATGGCGAGGATTCTGCGTGAGGTACACAGGGGCATGGCGAGGATTTTGCGTGAGGTACACAGGGGCATGGCGAGGATTCTGCGTGAGGTACATAGGGGCATGGCGAGGATTCTGCGTGAGATACATAGGGGCATGGCGAGGATTCTGCGTGAGGTACACAGGGGCATGGCGAGGATTCTGCGTGAGATACATAGGGGCATGGCGAGGATTCTGCGTGAGGTACACAGGGGCATGGCGAGGATTCTGCGTGAGGTACACAGGGGCATGGCGAGGATTCTGCGTGAGGTACACAAGGGCATGGCGAGGATTCTGCGTGAGATACATAGGGGCATGGCGAGGATTCTGCGTGAGATACATGGGGGCATGGCGAGGATTCTGCGTGAGGTACACAGGGGCATGGCGAGGATTTTGCGTGAGGTACACAGGGGCATGGCGAGGATTCTGCGTGAGGTACATAGGGGCATGGCGAGGATTCTGCGTGAGGTACACAGGGGCATGGCGAGGATTCTGCGTGAGGTACACAGGGGCATGGCGAGGATTCTGCGTGAGGTACACAGGGGCATGGCGAGGATTCTGCGTGAGGTACACAGGGGCATGGCGAGGATTCTGCGTGAGATACATGGGGGCATGGCGAGGATTCTGCGTGAGGTACACAGGGGCATGGCGAGGATTCTGCGTGAGGTTCACAGGGGCATGGCGAGGATTCTCCGTGAGGTACACAGGGGCATGGCGAGGATTCTGCGTGAGGTACACAGGGGCATGGCGAGGATTCTGCGTGAGGTACACAGGGGCATGGCGAGGATTCTGCGTGAGGTACACAGGGGCATGGCGAGGATTCTGCGTGAGGTACACAGGGGCATGGCGAGGATTCTGCGTGAGGTTCACAGGGGCATGGCGAGGATTCTGTATGAGGTACACAGGGGCATGGCGAGGATTCTGCGTGAGGTACACAGGGGCATGGCGAGGATTCTGCGTGAGGTACACAGGGGCATTGCGAGGATTCTGCGTGAGGTACACAGGGGCATCGTGAGGATACTGCGTGAGGTACACCGGGGCATGGCGAGGATTCTGCGTGAGATAAACGGGGCATGGTGAGGATTCTGCGTGAGGTTCACAGGGGCATGGCGAGGATTCTCCGTGAGATACATGGGGGCATGGCGAGGATTCTGCGTGAGGTACACAGGGGCATGGCGAGGATTCTGCGTGAGGTACACAGGGGCATGGCGAGGATTCTGCGTGAGGTACACAGGGGCATGGCGAGGATTCTGCGTGAGGTTCACAGGGGCATGGCGAGGATTCTGCGTGAGGTACACAGGGGCATGGCGAGGATTCTGCGTGAGGTACACAGGGGCATGGCGAGGATTCTGCGTGAGGTACACAGGGGCATGGCGAGGATTCTGCGTGAGGTACACAGGGGCATGGCGAGGATTCTGCGTGAGGTACACAGGGGCATGGCGAGGATTCTGCGTGAGGTACACAGGGGCATGGCGAGGATTCTGTATGAAGTACACAGGGGCATGGCGAGGATTCTGCGTGAGGTACACAGGGGCATGGCGAGGATTCTGCGTGAGGTACACAGGGGCATGGCGAGGATTCTGTATGAGGTACACAGGGGCATGGCGAGGATTCTGCGTGAGGTACACAGGGGCATGGCGAGGATTCTGTATGAGGTACACAGGGGCATGGCGAGGATTCTGCGTGAGGTACAGAGGGGCATGGTGAGGATTCTGCGTGAGGTACACAGGGGCATGGCGAGGATTCTGTATGAGGTACATAGGGGCATGGCGAGGATTCTGTATGAGGTACACAGGGGCATGGCGAGGATACTGCCTGAGGTACACAGGGGCATGGCGAGGATTCTGCGTGAGGTACACAGGGGCATGGCGAGGATTCTGCGTGAGGTACACAGGGGCATGGCGAGGATTCTGCGTGAGATACATGGGGGCATGGCGAGGATTCTGCGTGAGGTACACAGGGGCATGGCGAGGATTCTGTATGAGGTACACAGGGGCATGGCGAGGATACTGCCTGAGGTACACAGGGGCATGGCGAGGATTCTGTATGAGGTACATAGGGGCATGGCGAGGATTCTGTATGAGGTACACAGGGGCATGGCGAGGATACTGCCTGAGGTACACAGGGGCATGGCGAGGATTCTGCGTGAGGTACACAGGGGCATGGCGAGGATTCTGCGTGAGGTACACAGGGGCATGGCGAGGATTCTGCGTGAGATACATGGGGGCATGGCGAGGATTTTGCGTGAGGTACACAGGGGCATGGCGAGGATACTGCCTGAGGTACACAGGGGCACGGCGAGGTTTCTGAGTGAGGTATATGGGGGCATGGCGAGGATTCTGCGTGAGGTACATAGGGGCATGGCGAGGATTCTGCGTGAGGTACACAGGGGCATGGCGAGGATTCTGCGTGAGGTACACAGGGGCATGGCGAGGATTCTGCGTGAGATACATGGGGGCATGGCGAGGATTCTGCGTGAGGTACACAGGGGCATGGCGAGGATTCTGCGTGAGGTACACAGGGGCATGGCGAGGATTCTGTATGAGGTACACAGGGGCATGGCGAGGATACTGCCTGAGGTACACAGGGGCATGGCGAGGTTTCTGAGTGAGGTATATGGGGGCATGGCGAGGATTCTGCGTGAGGTACATAGGGGCATGGCGAGGATTCTGCGTGAGGTACACAGGGGCATGGCGAGGATTCTGCGTGAGGTACACAGGGGCATGGCGAGGATTCTGCGTGAGATACATGGGGGCATGGCGAGGATTCTGCGTGAGGTACACAGGGGCATGGCGAGGATTCTGCGTGAGGTACACAGGGGCATGGCGAGGATTCTGCGTGAGGTACAGAGGGGCATGGCGAGGATTCTGCGTGAGGTACAGAGGGGCATGGCGAGGATTCTGCGTGAGGTACACAGGGGCATGGCGAGGATTCTGTATGAGGTACACAGGGGCATGGCGAGGATTCTGCGTGAGGTACAGAGGGGCATGGCGAGGATTCTGCGTGAGGTACACAGGGGCATGGCGAGGATTCTGCGTGAGGTACCCAGGGGCATGGCGAGGATACTGTATGAGGTACACAGGGTCATGGAGAGGATTCTGCGTGAGGTACACAGGGGCATGGCGAGGATTCTGCGTGAGGTACAGAGGGGCATGGCGAGGATTCTGCATGAGGTACACAGGGGCATGGCGAGGATTCTGCGTGAGGTACACAGGGGCATGGCGAGGATTCTGCGTGAGGTACCCAGGGGCATGGCGAGGATTCTGCATGAGGTACATAGGGGCATGGCGAGGATTCTGTATGAGGTACACAGGGGCATGGCGAGGATTCTGCGTGAGGTACACAGGGGCATGGCGAGGATTCTGTATGAGGTACACAGGGGCATGGCGAGGATTCTGCGTGAGGTACACAGGGGCATGGCGAGGATTCTGCGTGAGGTACAGAGGGGCATGGCGAGGATTCTGCGTGAGGTACACAGGGGCATGGCGAGGATTCTGCGTGAGGTACCCAGGGGCATGGCGAGGATACTGTATGAGGTACACAGGGGCATGGCGAGGATTCTGCGTGAGGTACAGAGGGGCATGGCGAGGATACTGTATGAGGTACACAGGGGCATGGCGAGGATACTGTATGAGGTACACAGGAGCATGGTGAGGATTCTGCGTGAGGTACCCAGGGGCATGGCGAGGATACTGTTTGAGGTACACAGGGGCATGGCGAGGATTCTGCGTGAGGTACAGAGGGGCATGGCGAGGATACTGTATGAGGTACACAGGGGCATGGCGAGGATTCTGTATGAGGTACACAGGGGCATGGCGAGGATTCTGCGTGAGGTACACAGGGGCATGGCGAGGATTCTGCGTGAGATAAACAGGGGCATGGTGAGGATTCTGCGTGAGGTTCACAGGGGCATGGCGAGGATTCTCCGTGAGATACATGGGGGCATGGCGAGGATTCTGCGTGAGGTACACAGGGGCATGGCGAGGATTCTGCGTGAGGTTCACAGGGGCATGGCGAGGATTCTCCGTGAGATACATGGGGGCATGGCGAGGATTCTGCGTGAGGTACACAGGGGCATGGCGAGGATTCTGCGTGAGATAAACAGGGGCATGGTGAGGATTCTGCGTGAGGTTCACAGGGGCATGGCGAGGATTCTCCGTGAGATACATGGGGGCATGGCGAGGATTCTGCGTGAGGTACACAGGGGCATGGCGAGGATTCTGCGTGAGGTACACAGGGGCATGGCGAGGATTCTGCGTGAGGTACACAGGGGCATGGCGAGGATTCTGCGTGAGGTACACAGGGGCATGGCGAGGATTCTGCGTGAGGTACACAGGGGCATGGCGAGGATTCTGCGTGAGGTACACAGGGGCATGGCGAGGATTCTGTATGAAGTACACAGGGGCATGGCGAGGATTCTGCGTGAGGTACACAGGGGCATGGCGAGGATTCTGCGTGAGGTACACAGGGGCATGGCGAGGATTCTGTATGAGGTACACAGGGGCATGGCGAGGATTCTGCGTGAGGTACACAGGGGCATGGCGAGGATTCTGTATGAGGTACACAGGGGCATGGCGAGGATTCTGCGTGAGGTACAGAGGGGCATGGTGAGGATTCTGCGTGAGGTACACAGGGGCATGGCGAGGATTCTGTATGAGGTACATAGGGGCATGGCGAGGATTCTGTATGAGGTACACAGGGGCATGGCGAGGATACTGCCTGAGGTACACAGGGGCATGGCGAGGATTCTGCGTGAGGTACACAGGGGCATGGCGAGGATTCTGCGTGAGGTACACAGGGGCATGGCGAGGATTCTGCGTGAGATACATGGGGGCATGGCGAGGATTCTGCGTGAGGTACACAGGGGCATGGCGAGGATTCTGTATGAGGTACACAGGGGCATGGCGAGGATACTGCCTGAGGTACACAGGGGCATGGCGAGGATTCTGTATGAGGTACATAGGGGCATGGCGAGGATTCTGTATGAGGTACACAGGGGCATGGCGAGGATACTGCCTGAGGTACACAGGGGCATGGCGAGGATTCTGCGTAAGGTACACAGGGGCATGGCGAGGATTCTGCGTGAGGTACACAGGGGCATGGCGAGGATTCTGCGTGAGATACATGGGGGCATGGCGAGGATTCTGCGTGAGGTACACAGGGGCATGGCGAGGATTCTGTATGAGGTACACAGGGGCATGGCGAGGATACTGCCTGAGGTACACAGGGGCATGGCGAGGATTCTGCGTGAGGTACACAGGGGCATGGCGAGGATTCTGCGTGAGGTACACAGGGGCACGGCGAGGATTCTGAGTGAGGTATATGGGGGCATGGCGAGGATTCTGCGTGAGGTACATAGGGGCATGGCGAGGATTCTGTATGAGGTACACAGGGGCATGGCGAGGATACTGCCTGAGGTACACAGGGGCATGGCGAGGATTCTGCGTGAGGTACACAGGGGCATGGCGAGGATTCTGCGTGAGGTACACAGGGGCATGGCGAGGATTCTGCGTGAGATACATGGGGGCATGGCGAGGATTCTGCGTGAGGTACACAGGGGCATGGCGAGGATTCTGCATGAGGTACACAGGGGCATGGCGAGGATTCTGTATGAGGTACACAGGGGCATGGCGAGGATACTGCCTGAGGTACACAGGGGCACGGCGAGGATTCTGAGTGAGGTATATGGGGGCATGGCGAGGATTCTGCGTGAGGTACAGAGGGGCATGGCGAGGATTCTGCGTGAGGTACAGAGGGGCATGGCGAGGATTCTGCATGAGGTACACAGGGGCATGGCGAGGATTCTGTATGAGGTACACAGGGGCATGGCGAGGATTCTGCGTGAGGTATATGGGCATGGCGAGGATTCTGCGTGAGGTACCCAGGGGCATGGCGAGGATACTGTATGAGGTTCACAGGGTCATGGAGAGGATTCTGCGTGAGGTACACAGGGGCATGGCGAGGATTCTGCGTGAGGTACAGAGGGGCATGGCGAGGATTCTGCATGAGGTACACAGGGGCATGGCGAGGATTCTGCGTGAGGTACACAGGGGCATGGCGAGGATTCTGCGTGAGGTACCCAGGGGCATGGCGAGGATTCTGCATGAGGTACATAGGGGCATGGCGAGGATTCTGTATGAGGTACACAGGGGCATGGCGAGGATTCTGCGTGAGGTACACAGGGGCATGGCGAGGATTCTGTATGAGGTACACAGGGGCATGGCGAGGATTCTGCGTGAGGTACACAGGGGCATGGCGAGGATTCTGTATGAGGTACACAGGGGCATGGCGAGGATTCTGCGTGAGGTACACAGGGGCATGGCGAGGATTCTGCGTGAGGTACAGAGGGGCATGGCGAGGATTCTGCGTGAGGTACACAGGGGCATGGCGAGGATTCTGCGTGAGGTACCCAGGGGCATGGCGAGGATACTGTATGAGGTACACAGGGGCATGGCGAGGATTCTGCGTGAGGTACAGAGGGGCATGGCGAGGATACTGTATGAGGTACACAGGGGCATGGCGAGGATACTGTATGAGGTACACAGGAGCATGGTGATGATTCTGCGTGAGGTACACAGGGGCATGGCGAGGATTCTGTATGAGGTACACAGGGGCATGGCGAGGATTCTGCGTGAGGTACACAGGGGCATGGTGAGGATTCTGCGTGAGGTACACAGGGGCATGGCGAGGATTCTGCGTGAGGTACACAGGGGCATGGCGAGGATTCTGCGTGAGGTACACAGGGGCATGGCGAGGATTCTGCGTGAGGTACAGAGGGGCATGGCGAGGATTCTGCGTGAGATACATGGGGGCATGGCGAGGATTCTGCGTGAGATACATGGGGGCATGGCGAGGATTCTGCGTGAGGTGCACAGGGGCATGGCGAGGATTCTGCGTGAGGTAGACAGGGGCATGGCGAGGATTCTGCGTGAGATACATGGGGGCATGGCGAGGATTCTGCGTGAGGTATATGGGCATGGCGAGGATTCTGCGTGAGGTACACAGGGGCATGGCGAGGATACTGCCTGAGGTACACAGGGGCATGGCGAGGATTCTGCGTGAGGTACACAGGGGCATGGCGAGGATTCTGTATGAGGTACACAGGGGCATGGCGAGGATTCTGCGTGAGGTACTCAGGGGCATGGCGAGGATTCTGCGTGAGGTACACAGGGGCATGGCGAGGATTCTGCGTGAGAAACATGGGGGCATGGCGAGGATTCTGCGTGAGATCCATGGGGGAATGGCGAGGATTCTGCGTGAGGTATATGGGCATGGCGAGGATTCTGCGTGAGGTACACAGGGGCATGGCGAGGATTCTGCGTGAGGTACACAGGGGCATGGCGAGGATTCTGCGTGAGGTACACAGGGGCATGGCGAGGATTCTGCGTGAGGTACACAAGGGCATGGCGAGGATTCTGCGTGAGGTACACAGGGGCATGGCGAGGATTCTGCGTGAGGTACACAGGGGCATGGCGAGGATTCTGCGTGAGGTACACAGGGGCATGGCGAGGATTCTGCGTGAGGTACACAGGGGCATGGCGAGGATTCTGCGTGAGGTTCACAGGGGCATGGCGAGGATTCTGCGTGAGGTACACAGGGGCATGGCGAGGATTCTGCGTGAGGTACACAGGGGCATGGCGAGGATTCTGCGTGAGGTACACAGGGGCATGGCGAGGATTCTGCGTGAGGTACACAGGGGCATGGCGAGGATTCTGCGTGAGATACATAGGGGCATGGCGAGGATTCTGCGTGAGGTACACAGGGGCATGGCGAGGATTCTGCGTGAGGGTCACAGGGGCATGGCGAGGATTCTCCGTGAGATACATGGGGGCATGGCGAGAATTCTGCGTGAGGTACACAGGGGCATGGCGAGAATTCTGCGTGAGGTACACAGGGGCATGGCGAGGATTCTGCGTGAGGTACACAGGGGCATGGCGAGGATTCTGCGTGAGGTACACAGGGGCATGGCGAGGATTCTGCGTGAGGTACACAGGGGCATGGCGAGGATTCTGCGTGAGATACACAGGGGCATGGCGAGGATTCTGCGTGAGATACATAGGGGCATGGCGAGGATTCTGCGTGAGGTTCACAGGGGCATGGCGAGGATTCTCCGTGAGATACATGGGGGCATGGCGAGAATTCTGCGTGAGGTACACAGGGGCATGACGAGGATTCTGCGTGAGGTTCACAGGGGCATGGCGAGGATTCTCCGTGAGATACATGGGGGCATGGCGAGAATTCTGCGTGAGGTACACAGGGGCATGACGAGGATTCTGCGTGAGGTACACAGGGGCATGGCGAGGATTCTGTATGAGGTACACAGGGGCATCGCGAGGATTCTGCGTGAGGTACACAGGGGCATGGCGAGGATTCTGCGTGAGGTACACAGGGGCATGGCGAGGATTCTGTATGAGGTACACAGGGGCATGGCGAGGATTCTGCGTGAGGTACACAGGGGCATGGCGAGGATTCTGTATGAGGTACACAGGGGCATGGCGAGGATTCTGCGTGAGGTACACAGGGGCATGGCGAGGATTCTGCGTGAGATACATGGGGGCATGGCGAGGATTCTGCGTGAGATACATGGGGGCATGGTGAGGATTCTGCGTGAGGTGCACAGGGGCATGGCGAGGATTCTGCGTGAGATACATGGGGGCATGGCGAGGATTCTGCGTGAGGTACACAGGGGCATGGCGAGGATTCTGCGTGAGATACATGGGGGCATGGCGAGGATTCTGCGTGAGGTATATGGGCATGGCGAGGATTCTGCGTGAGGTACACAGGGGCATGGCGAGGATACTGCCTGAGGTACACAGGGGCATGGCGAGGATTCTGCGTGAGGTACACAGGGGCATGGCGAGGATTCTATATGAGGTACACAGGGGCATGGCGAGGATTCTGCGTGAGGTACTCAGGGGCATGGCGAGGATTCTGCGTGAGGTACACAGGGGCATGGCGAGGATTCTGCGTGAGATACATGGGGGCATGGCGAGGATTCTGCGTGAGATCCATGGGGGCATGGCGAGGATTCTGCGTGAGGTATATGGGCATGGCGAGGATTCTGCGTGAGGTACACAGGGGCATGGCGAGGATTCTGCGTGAGGTACAGAGGGGCATGGCGAGGATTCTGCGTGAGGTACACAGGGGCATGGCGAGGATTCTGCGTGAGGTACACAGGGGCATGGCGAGGATTCTGTATGAGGTACACAGGGGCATGGCGAGGATTCTGCGTGAGGTACACAGGGGCATGGCGAGGATTCTGCATGAGGTACACAGGGGCATGGCGAGGATTCTGCGTGAGGTACACAAGGGCATGGCGAGGATTCTGCGTGAGGTACACAGGGGCATGGCGAGGATTCTGCGTGAGGTACACAGGGGCATGGCGAGGATTCTGCGTGAGGTACACAGGGGCATGGCGAGGATTCTGCGTGAGGTACACAGGGGCATGGCGAGGATTCTGCGTGAGGTACACAGGGGCATGGCGAGGATTCTGCGTGAGGTTCACAGGGGCATGGCGAGGATTCTGCGTGAGGTACACAGGGGCATGGCGAGGATTCTGCGTGAGGTACACAGGGGCATGGCGAGGATTCTGCGTGAGGTACACAGGGGCATGGCGAGGATTCTGCGTGAGGTACACAGGGGCATGGCGAGGATTCTGCGTGAGATACATAGGGGCATGGCGAGGATTCTGCGTGAGATACATGGGGGCATGGCGAGGATTCTGCGTGAGGGTCACAGGGGCATGGCGAGGATTCTCCGTGAGATACATGGGGGCATGGCGAGAATTCTGCGTGAGGTACACAGGGGCATGGCGAGGATTCTGCGTGAGGTACACAGGGGCATGGCGAGGATTCTGCGTGAGATACACAGGGGCATGGCGAGGATTCTGCGTGAGATACATAGGGGCATGGCGAGGATTCTGCGTGAGATACACGGGGGCATGGCGAGGATTCTGCGTGAGGTTCACAGGGGCATGGCGAGGATTCTCCGTGAGATACATGGGGGCATGGCGAGAATTCTGCGTGAGGTACACAGGGGCATGACGAGGATTCTGCGTGAGGTACACAGGGGCATGGCGAGGATTCTGCGTGAGGTTCACAGGGGCATGGCGAGGATTCTCCGTGAGATACATGGGGGCATGGCGAGAATTCTGCGTGAGGTACACAGGGGCATGACGAGGATTCTGCGTGAGGTACACAGGGGCATGGCGAGGATTCTGTATGAGGTACACAGGGGCATCGCGAGGATTCTGCGTGAGGTACACAGGGGCATGGCGAGGATTCTGCGTGAGGTACACAGGGGCATGGCGAGGATTCTGTATGAGGTACACAGGGGCATGGCGAGGATTCTGCGTGAGGTACACAGGGGCATGGCGAGGATTCTGTATGAGGTACACAGGGGCATGGCGAGGATTCTGCGTGAGGTACACAGTGGCATGGCGAGGATTCTGCGTGAGATACATGGGGGCATGGCGAGGATTCTGCGTGAGATACATGGGGGCATGGTGAGGATTCTGCGTGAGGTGCACAGGGGCATGGCGAGGATTCTGCGTGAGATACATGGGGGCATGGCGAGGATTCTGCGTGAGGTACACAGGGGCATGGCGAGGATTCTGCGTGAGGTATATGGGCATGGCGAGGATTCTGCGTGAGGTACACAGGGGCATGGCGAGGATTCTGCGTGAGGTACACAGGGGCATGGCGAGGATTCTGTATGAGGTACACAGGGGCATGGCGAGGATTCTGCGTGAGGTACACAGGGGCATGGCGAGGATTCTGCGTGAGGTACACAGGGGCATGGCGAGGATTCTGTATGAGGTACACAGGGGCATGGCGAGGATTCTGCGTGAGGTACACAGGGGCATGGCGAGGATTCTGCGTGAGGTACACAGGGGCATGGCGAGGATTCTGCGTGAGGTACACAGGGGCATGGTGAGGATTCTGCGTGAGGTACACAGGGGCATGGCGAGGATTCTGCGTGAGATAAACAGGGGCATGGTGAGGATTCTGCGTGAGGTTCACAGGGGCATGGCGAGGATTCTGCGTGAGGTACACAGGGGCATGGCGAGGATTCTGCGTGAGGTACACAGGGGCATGGCGAGGATTCTGCGTGAGGTACACAGGGGCATGGCGAGGATTCTGCGTGAGGTACACAGGGGCATGGCGAGGATTCTGCGTGAGGTACACAGGGGCATGGCGAGGATTCTGCGTGAGGTACACAGGGGCATGGCGAGGATTCTGCGTGAGGTACACAGGGGCATGGCGAGGATTCTGTATGAGGTACAGAGGGGCATGGCGAGGATTCTGCGTGAGGTACACAGGGGCATGGCGAGGATTCTGCGTGAGGTACACAGGGGCATGGCGAGGATTCTGTATGAGGTACACAGGGGCATGGCGAGGATTCTGCGTGAGGTACACAGGGGCATGGCGAGGATTCTGCGTGAGGTACAGAGGGGCATGGTGAGGATTCTGCGTGAGATACACAGGGGCATGGCGAGGATACTGCCTGAGGTACACAGGGGCATGGCGAGGATTCTGTATGAGGTACATAGGGGCATGGCGAGGATTCTGTATGAGGTACACAGGGGCATGGCGAGGATTCTGCGTGAGGTACACAGGGGCATGGCGAGGATTCTGCGTGAGGTACACAGGGGCATGGCGAGGATACTGTATGAGGTACACAGGGGCATGGCGAGGATTCTGCGTGAGGTACACAGGGGCATGGCGAGGATTCTGCGTGAGGTACACAGGGGCATGGCGAGGATACTGTATGAGGTACACAGGGGCATGGCGAGGATTCTGCGTGAGGTACACAGGGGCATGGCGAGGATTCTGCGTGAGATACACAGAGGCATGGCGAGGATACTGCCTGAGGTACACAGGGGCATTGCGAGGATTCTGTATGAGGTACATAGGGGCATGGCGAGGATTCTGTATGAGGTACACAGGGGCATGGCGAGGATACTGCCTGAGGTACACAGGGGCATGGCGAGGATTCTGCGTGAGGTACACAGGGGCATGGCGAGGATTCTGCGTGAGGTACACAGGGGCATGGCGAGGATTCTGCGTGAGATACATGGGGGCATGGCGAGGATTCTGCGTGAGGTACACAGGGGCATGGCGAGGATTCTGTATGAGGTACACAGGGGCATGGCGAGGATACTGCCTGAGGTACACAGGGGCACGGCGAGGATTCTGAGTGAGGTATATGGGGGCATGGCGAGGATTCTGCGTGAGGTACATAGGGGCATGGCGAGGATTCTGTATGAGGTACACAGGGGCATGGCGAGGATACTGCCTGAGGTACACAGGGGCATGGCGAGGATTCTGCGTGAGGTACACAGGGGCATGGCGAGGATTCTGCGTGAGGTACACAGGGGCATGGCGAGGATTCTGCGTGAGATACATGGGGGCATGGCGAGGATTCTGCGTGAGGTACACAGGGGCATGGCGAGGATTCTGCGTGAGGTACACAGGGGCATGGCGAGGATTCTGCGTGAGGTACACAGGGGCATGGCGAGGATTCTGCGTGAGGTACACAGGGGCATGGCGAGGATTCTGCGTGAGGTACACAGGGGCATGGCGAGGATTCTGTATGAGGTACACAGGGGCATGGCGAGGATACTGCCTGAGGTACACAGGGGCACGGCGAGGATTCTGAGTGAGGTATATGGGGGCATGGCGAGGATTCTGCGTGAGGTACAGAGGGGCATGGCGAGGATTCTGCGTGAGGTACAGAGGGGCATGGCGAGGATTCTGCGTGAGGTACACAGGGGCATGGCGAGGATTGTGTATGAGGTACACAGGGGCATGGCGATGATTCTGCGTGAGGTACAGAGGGGCATGGCGAGGTTTCTGCGTGAGGTACACAGGGGCATGGCGAGGATTCTGCGTGAGGTACCCAGGGGCATGGCGAGGATACTGTATGAGGTACACAGGGGCATGGAGAGGATTCTGCGTGAGGTTCACAGGGGCATGGCGAGGATTCTGCGTGAGGTACAGAGGGGCATGGCGAGGATTCTGCGTGAGGTACACAGGGGCATGGCGAGGATTTTGCGTGAGGTACACAGGGGCATGGCGAGGATTCTGCGTGAGGTACCCAGGGGCATGGCGAGGATTCTGCATGAGGTACATAGGGGCATGGCGAGGATTCTGCGTGAGGTACACAGGGGCATGGCGAGGATTCTGCATGAGGTACATAGGGGCATGGCGAGGATTCTGCGTGAGGTACACAGGGGCATGGCGAGGATTCTGCATGAGGTTCGCAGGGGCATGGCGAGGATTCTGCGTGAGGTACACAGGGGCATGGCGAGGATTCTGTATGAGGTACACAGGGGCATGGCGAGGATTCTGCGTGAGGTTCACAGGGGCATGGCGAGGATTCTGTATGAGGTACACAGGGGCATGGCAAGGATTCTGCGTGAGGTACACAGGGGCATGGCGAGGATTCTGCGTGAGGTACAGAGGGGCATGGCGAGGATTCTGCGTGAGGTACACAGGGGCATGGCGAGGATTCTGCGTGAGGTACCCAGGGGCATGGCGAGGATACTGTATGAGGTACACAGGGGCATGGTGAGGATTCTGCGTGAGGTACAGAGGGGCATGGCGAGGATTCTGTATGAGGTACACAGGGGCATGGTGAGGATCCTGCGTGAGGTACAGAGGGGTATGGCGAGGATACTGTATGAGGTACACAGGGGCATGGCGAGGATACTGTATGAGGTACACAGGAGCATGGTGAGGATTCTGCGTGAGGTACACAGGGGCATGGCGAGGATTCTGTATGAGGTACACAGGGGCATGGCGAGGATTCTGCGTGAGGTACACAGGGGCATGGTGAGGATTCTGCGTGAGGTACACAGGGGCATGGCGAGGATTCTGCATGAGGTACCCAGGGGCATGGCGAGGATTCTGCGTGAGATACATGGGGGCATGGCGAGGATTCTGCGTGAGATACATGGGGGCATGGTGAGGATTCTGCGTGAGGTACACAGGGGCATGGCGAGGATTCTGCGTGAGATACATGGGGGCATGGCGAGGATTCTGCGTGAGATACATGGAGGCATGGCGAGGATTCTGCGTGAGGTATATGGGCATGGCGAGGATTCTGCGTGAGGTACACAGGGGCATGGCGAGGATTCTGCGTGAGGTACACAGGGGCATGGCGAGGATTCTGCATGAGGTACACAGGGGCATGGCGAGGATTCTGCGTGAGGTACACAGGGGCATGGCGAGGATTCTGCGTGAGGTACACAGGGGCATGGCGAGGATTCTGCGTGAGGTACACAGGGGCATGGCGAGGATTCTGTATGAGGTACACAGGGGCATGGCGAGGATTCTGCGTAAGGTACACAGGGGCATGGCGAGGATTCTGTATGAGGTACACAGGGGCATGGCGAGGATTCTGCGTGAGGTTTATGGGCATGGCGAGGATTCTGCGTGAGGTACACAGGGGCATGGCGAGGATTCTGCGTGAGGTACAGAGGGGCATGGCGAGGATTCTGCGTGAGGTATATGGGCATGGCGAGGATTCTGCGTGAGGTACACAGGGGCATGGTGAGGATTCTGCGTGAGGTACACAGGGGCATGGCGAGGATTCTGCGTGAGGTACACAGGGGCATGGCGAGGATTCTGTATGAGGTACACAGGGGCATGGCGAGGATACTGCCTGAGGTACACAGGGGCATGGCGAGGATTCTGCGTGAGGTACACAGGGGCATGGCGAGGATTCTGCGTGAGGTACACAGGGGCATGGCGAGGATTCTGCGTGAGATACATGGGGGCATGGCGAAGATTCTGCGTGAGGTACACAGGGGCATGGCGAGGATTCTGTATGAGGTACACAGGGGCATGGCGAGGATACTGCCTGAGGTACACAGGGGCACGGCGAGGATTCTGAGTGAGGTATATGGGGGCATGGCGAGGATTCTGCGTGAGGTACACAGGGGCATGGCGAGGATTCTGTATGAGGTACACAGGGGCATGGCGAGGATACTGCCTGAGGTACACAGGGGCATGGCGAGGATTCTGCGTGAGGTACACAGGGGCATGGCGAGGATTCTGCGTGAGGTACACAGGGGCATGGCGAGGATTCTGCGTGAGATACATGGGGGCATGGCGAGGATTCTGCGTGAGGTACACAGGGGCATGGCGAGGATTCTGCGTGAGGTACACAGGGGCATGGCGAGGATTCTGCGTGAGGTACACAGGGGCATGGCGAGGATTCTGCGTGAGGTACACAGGGGCATGGCGAGGATTCTGCGTGAGGTACACAGGGGCATGGCGAGGATTCTGTATGAGGTACACAGGGGCATGGCGAGGATACTGCCTGAGGTACACAGGGGCACGGCGAGGATTCTGAGTGAGGTATATGGGGGCATGGCGAGGATTCTGCGTGAGGTACAGAGGGGCATGGCGAGGATTCTGCGTGAGGTACAGAGGGGCATGGCGAGGATTCTGCGTGAGGTACACAGGGGCATGGCGAGGATTGTGTATGAGGTACACAGGGGCATGGCGATGATTCTGCGTGAGGTACAGAGGGGCATGGCGAGGTTTCTGCGTGAGGTACACAGGGGCATGGCGAGGATTCTGCGTGAGGTACCCAGGGGCATGGCGAGGATACTGTATGAGGTACACAGGGGCATGGAGAGGATTCTGCGTGAGGTTCACAGGGGCATGGCGAGGATTCTGCGTGAGGTACAGAGGGGCATGGCGAGGATTCAGCGTGAGGTACACAGGGGCATGGCGAGGATTTTGCGTGAGGTACACAGGGGCATGGCGAGGATTCTGCGTGAGGTACCCAGGGGCATGGCGAGGATTCTGCATGAGGTACATAGGGGCATGGCGAGGATTCTGCGTGAGGTACACAGGGGCATGGCGAGGATTCTGCATGAGGTACATAGGGGCATGGCGAGGATTCTGCGTGAGGTACACAGGGGCATGGCGAGGATTCTGCATGAGGTTCGCAGGGGCATGGCGAGGATTCTGCGTGAGGTACACAGGGGCATGGCGAGGATTCTGTATGAGGTACACAGGGGCATGGCGAGGATTCTGCGTGAGGTACACAGGGGCATGGCGAGGATTCTGTATGAGGTACACAGGGGCATGGCAAGGATTCTGCGTGAGGTACACAGGGGCATGGCGAGGATTCTGCGTGAGGTACAGAGGGGCATGGCGAGGATTCTGCGTGAGGTACACAGGGGCATGGCGAGGATTCTGCGTGAGGTACCCAGGGGCATGGCGAGGATTCTGCGTGAGGTACACAGGGGCATGGCGAGGATTCTGTATGAGGTACACAGGGGCATGGTGAGGATTCTGCGTGAGGTACAGAGGGGCATGGCGAGGATTCTGTATGAGGTACACAGGGGCATGGCGAGGATTCTGCGTGAGGTACAGAGGGGCATGGTGAGGATTCTGCGTGAGGTACAGAGGGGCATGGCGAGGATACTGTATGAGGTACACAGGGGCATGGCGAGGATACTGTATGAGGTACACAGGAGCATGGTGAGGATTCTGCGTGAGGTACACAGGGGCATGGCGAGGATTCTGCGTGAGGTACACAGGGGCATGGTGAGGATTCTGCGTGAGGTACACAGGGGCATGGCGAGGATTCTGCGTGAGGTACCCAGGGACATGGCGAGGATTCTGCGTGAGATACATGGGGGCATGGCGAGGATTCTGCGTGAGATACATGGGGGCATGGTGAGGATTCTGCGTGAGGTACACAGGGGCATGGCGAGGATTCTGCGTGAGATACATGGGGGCATGGCGAGGATTCTGCGTGAGATACATGGAGGCATGGCGAGGATTCTGCGTGAGGTATATGGGCATGGCGAGGATTCTGCGTGAGGTACACAGGGGCATGGCGAGGATTCTGCGTGAGGTACACAGGGGCATGGCGAGGATTCTGAGTGAGGTACACAGGGGCATGGCGAGGATTCTGCGTGAGGTACACAGGGGCATGGCGAGGATTCTGTATGAGGTACACAGGGGCATGGCGAGGATTCTGCGTAAGGTACACAGGGGCATGGCGAGGATTCTGTATGAGGTACACAGGGGCATGGCGAGGATTCTGCGTGAGGTATATGGGCATGGCGAGGATTCTGCGTGAGGTACACAGGGGCATGGTGAGGATTCTGTGTGAGGTACACAAGGGCATGGCGAGGATTCTGCGTGAGGTACAGAGGGGCATGGCGAGGATTCTGCGTGAGGTACACAGGGGCATGGCGAGGATTCTGCGTGAGGTACACAGGGGCATGGCGAGGATTCTGTATGAGGTACACAGGGGCATGGCGAGGATTCTGCGTGAGGTACACAGGGGCATGGCGAGGATTCTGTATGAGGTACACAGGGGCATGGCGATGATTCTGCGTGAGGTATATGGGCATGGCGAGGATTCTGCGTGAGGTACACAGGGGCATGGCGAGGATTCTGCGTGAGGTACACAGGGGCATGGCGAGGATTCTGCGTGAGGTACAGAGGGGCATGGTGAGGATTCTGCGTGAGGTACACAGGGGCATGGCGAGGATTCTGAGTGAGGTACAGAGGGGCATGGCGAGGATTCTGTGTGAGGTACACAGGGGCATGGCGAGGATTCTGAGTGAGGTACACAGGGGCATGGCAAGGATTCTGCGTGAGGTACACAGGGGCATGGCGAGGATTCTGAGTGAGGTACACAGGGGCATGGCGAGGATTCTGCGTGAGGTACACAGGGGCATGGCGAGGATTCTGAGTGAGGTACACAGGGGCATGGCGAGGATTCTGCGTGAGGTACACAGGGGCATGGTGAGGATTCTGTGTGAGGTACACAGGGGCATGGTGAGGATTCTGCGTGAGGTACACAGGGGCATGGCGAGGATTCTGCGTGAGGTACACAGGGGCATGGCGAGGATTCTGCGTGAGGTACACATGGGCATGGCGAGGATTCTGCGTGAGGTACAGAGGGGCATGGCGAGGATTCTGCATGAAGTACACAGGGGCATGGCGAGGATTCTGTGTGAGGTACACAGGGGCATGGCGAGGATTCTGCGTGAGGTACACATGGGCATGGCGAGGATTCTGCGTGAGGTACACCGGGGCATGGCGAGGATTCTGCGTGAGGTATACAGGGGCATGGCGAGGATTCTGCGTGAGGTACCCAGGGGCATGGTGAGGATTCTGCGTGAGGTACACAGGGGCATGGCGAGGATTCTGCGTGAGGTACACAGGGGCATGGCGAGGATTCTGCGTGAGATACATAGGGGCATGGCGAGGATTCTGTGTGAGATACAGAGGGGCATGGCGAGGATTATGCGTGAGGTACACAGGGGCATGGTGAGGATTCTGCGTGAGGTACCCAGGGGCATGGCGAGGATTCTGCGTGAGGTACACAGGGGCATGGCGAGGATTCTGCGTGAGGTACACAGGGGCATGGCGAGGATTCTGCGTGAGATACAGAGGGGCATGGCGAGGATTCTGTGTGAGGTATACGGGGGCACGGCGAGGATTCTGCGTGAGGTACACAGGGGCATGGCGAGGATTCTGCGTGAGGTACACAGGGGCATGGCGAGGATTCTGCGTGAGGTTCACAGGGGCATGGCGAGGATTCTGCGTGAGGTACACAGGGGCATGGCAAGGATTCTGCGTGAGGTACACAGGGGCATGGCGAGGATTCTGAGTGAGGTACACAGGGGCATGGCGAGGATTCTGCGTGAGGTACACAGGGGCATGGCGAGGATTCTGCGTGAGGTACACAGGGGCATGGCGAGGATTCTGCGTGAGGTTCACAGGGGCATGGCGAGGATTCTGCGTGAGGTACACAGGGGCATGGCGAGGATTCTGCGTGAGGTACACAGGGGCATGGCGAGGATTCTGCGTGAGGTACAGAGGGGCATGGTGAGGATTCTGCGTGAGGTACGCAAGGGCATGGCGAGGATTCTGCGTGAGGTACCCAGGGGCATGGCGAGGATTCTGCGTGAGGTACACAGGGGCATGGCGAGGATTCTGCGTGAGGTACACAGGGGCATGGCAAGGATTCTGCGTGAGGTACACAGGGGCATGGCGAGGATTCTGCGTGAGGTACACAGGGGCATGGCGAGGATTCTGCGTGAGGTACAGAGGGGCATGGTGAGGATTCTGCGTGAGGTACGCAAGGGCATGGCGAGGATTCTGCGTGAGGTACCCAGGGGCATGGCGAGGATTCTGCGTGAGGTACACAGGGGCATGGCGAGGATTCTGCGTGAGGTACACAGGGGCATGGCAAGGATTCTGCGTGAGGTACACAGGGGCATGGCGAGGATTCTGCGTGAGGTACACAGGGGCATGGCGAGGATTCTGCGTGAGGTACAGAGGGGCATGGCGAGGATTCTGTGTGAGGTATACGGGGGCACGGCGAGGATTCTGCGTGAGGTACACAGGGGCATGGCGAGGATTCTCCGTGAGGTACACAGGGGCATGGCGAGGATTCTGCGTGAGGTTCACAGGGGCATGGCGAGGATTCTGCGTGAGGTACACAGGGGCATGGCGAGGATTCTGCATGAGGTACATAGGGGCATGGCGAGGATTCTGCGTGAGGTACACAGGGGCATGGCGAGGATTCTGTATGAGGTTCGCAGGGGCATGGCGAGGATTCTGCGTGAGGTACACAGGGGCATGGCGAGGATTCTGTATGAGGTACACAGGGGCATGGCGAGGATTCTGCGTGAGGTACACAGGGGCATGGCGAGGATTCTGTATGAGGTACACAGGGGCATGGCAAGGATTCTGCGTGAGGTACACAGGGGCATGGCGAGGATTCTGCGTGAGGTACAGAGGGGCATGGCGAGGATTCTGCGTGAGGTACACAGGGGCATGGCGAGGATTCTGCGTGAGGTACCCAGGGGCATGGCGAGGATACTGTATGAGGTACACAGGGGCATGGTGAGGATTCTGCGTGAGGTACAGAGGGGCATGGCGAGGATACTGTATGAGGTACACAGGGGCATGGCGAGGATACTGTATGAGGTACACAGGAGCATGGTGAGGATTCTGCGTGAGGTACACAGGGGCATGGCGAGGATTCTGTATGAGGTACACAGGGGCATGGCGAGGATTCTGCGTGAGGTACACAGGGGCATGGTGAGGATTCTGCGTGAGGTACACAGGGGCATGGCGAGGATTCTGCGTGAGGTACACAGGGGCATGGTGAGGATTCTGCGTGAGGTACACAGGGGCATGGCGAGGATTCTGCGTGAGGTACCCAGGGGCATGGCGAGGATTCTGCGTGAGATACATGGGGGCATGGTGAGGATTCTGCGTGAGGTACACAGGGGCATGGCGAGGATTCTGCGTGAGATACATGGGGGCATGGCGAGGATTCTGCGTGAGATACATGGAGGCATGGCGAGGATTCTGCGTGAGGTACACAGGGGCATGGCGAGGATTCTGCGTGAGGTACACAGGGGCATGGCGAGGATTCTGCGTGAGGTACACAGGGGCATGGCGAGGATTCTGCATGAGGTACACAGGGGCATGGCGAGGATTCTGCGTGAGGTACACAGGGGCATGGCGAGGATTCTGCGTGAGGTACACAGGGGCATGGCGAGGATTCTGCGTGAGGTACACAGGGGCATGGCGAGGATTCTGTATGAGGTACACAGGGGCATGGCGAGGATTCTGCGTAAGGTACACAGGGGCATGGCGAGGATTCTGTATGAGGTATATGGGCATGGCGAGGATTCTGCGTGAGGTACACAGGGGCATGGTGAGGATTCTGTGTGAGGTACACAAGGGCATGGCGAGGATTCTGTGTGAGGTACAGAGGGGCATGGCGAGGATTCTGCGTGAGGTACACAGGGGCATGGCGAGGATTCTGCGTGAGGTACACAGGGGCATGGCGAGGATTCTGTATGAGGTACACAGGGGCATGGCGAGGATTCTGCGTGAGGTACACAGGGGCATGGCGAGGATTCTGTATGAGGTACACAGGGGCATGGCGATGATTCTGCGTGAGGTATATGGGCATGGCGAGGATTCTGCGTGAGGTACACAGGGGCATGGCGAGGATTCTGCGTGAGGTACACAGGGGCATGGCGAGGATTCTGCGTGAGGTACAGAGGGGCATGGTGAGGATTCTGCGTGAGGTACACAGGGGCATGGCGAGGATTCTGAGTGAGGTACAGAGGGGCATGGCGAGGATTCTGCGTGAGGTACACAGGGGCATGGCGAGGATTCTGAGTGAGGTACACAGGGGCATGGCAAGGATTCTGCGTGAGGTACACAGGGGCATGGCGAGGATTCTGAGTGAGGTACACAGGGGCATGGCGAGGATTCTGCGTGAGGTACACAGGGGCATGGCGAGGATTCTGCGTGAGGTACACATGGGCATGGCGAGGATTCTGCGTGAGGTACACCGGGGCATGGCGAGGATTCTGCGTGAGGTACAGAGGGGCATGGCGAGGATTCTGCATGAAGTACACAGGGGCATGGCGAGGATTCTGTGTGAGGTACACAGGGGCATGGCGAGGATTCTGCGTGAGGTACACATGGGCATGGCGAGGATTCTGCGTGAGGTACACCGGGGCATGGCGAGGATTCTGCGTGAGGTATACAGGGGCATGGCGAGGATTCTGCGTGAGGTACCCAGGGGCATGGTGAGGATTCTGCGTGAGGTACACAGGGGCATGGCGAGGATTCTGCGTGAGGTACACAGGGGCATGGCGAGGATTCTGCGTGAGATACATAGGGGCATGGCGAGGATTCTGCGTGAGGTACCCAGGGGCATGGCGAGGATTCTGCGTGAGGTACACAGGGGCATGGCGAGGATTCTGCGTGAGGTACACAGGGGCATGGCGAGGATTCTGCGTGAGATACAGAGGGGCATGGCGAGGATTCTGTGTGAGGTATACGGGGGCACGGCGAGGATTCTGCGTGAGGTACACAGGGGCATGGCGAGGATTCTGCGTGAGGTACACAGGGGCATGGCGAGGATTCTGCGTGAGGTTCACAGGGGCATGGCGAGGATTCTGCGTGAGGTACACAGGGGCATGGCGAGGATTCTGCGTGAGGTACACAGGGGCATGGCGAGGATTCTGAGTGAGGTACATAGGGGCATGGCGAGGATTCTGTATGAGGTACACAGGGGCATGGCGAGGATACTGCCTGAGGTACACAGGGGCATGGCGAGGATTCTGCGTGAGGTACACAGGGGCATGGCGAGGATTCTGCGTGAGGTACACAGGGGCATGGCGAGGATTCTGCGTGAGATACATGGGGGCATGGCGAGGATTCTGCGTGAGGTACACAGGGGCATGGCGAGGATTCTGTATGAGGTACAGAGGGGCATGGCGAGGATTCTGCGTGAGGTACACAGGGGCATGGCGAGGATTCTGCGTGAGGTACACAGGGGCATGGCGAGGATTCTGTATGAGGTACACAGGGGCATGGCGAGGATTCTGCGTGAGGTACACAGGGGCATGGCGAGGATTCTGTATGAGGTACACAGGGGCATGGCGATGATTCTGCGTGAGGTATATGGGCATGGCGAGGATTCTGCGTGAGGTACACAGGGGCATGGCGAGGATTCTGCGTGAGGTACACAGGGGCATGGCGAGGATTCTGCGTGAGGTACAGAGGGGCATGGTGAGGATTCTGCGTGAGGTACACAGGGGCATGGCGAGGATTCTGAGTGAGGTACAGAGGGGCATGGCGAGGATTCTGCGTGAGGTACACAGGGGCATGGCGAGGATTCTGAGTGAGGTACACAGGGGCATGGCAAGGATTCTGCGTGAGGTACACAGGGGCATGGCGAGGATTCTGAGTGAGGTACACAGGGGCATGGCGAGGATTCTGCGTGAGGTACACAGGGGCATGGCGAGGATTCTGAGTGAGGTACACAGGGGCATGGCGAGGATTCTGCGTAAGGTACACAGGGGCATGGTGAGGATTCTGTGTGAGGTACACAGGGGCATGGTGAGGATTCTGCGTGAGGTACACAGGGGCATGGCGAGGATTCTGCGTGAGGTACACAGGGGCATGGCGAGGATTCTGCGTGAGGTACACATGGGCATGGCGAGGATTCTGCGTGAGGTACACCGGGGCATGGCGAGGATTCTGCGTGAGGTACAGAGGGGCATGGCGAGGATTCTGCATGAAGTACACAGGGGCATGGCGAGGATTCTGTGTGAGGTACACAGGGGCATGGCGAGGATTCTGCGTGAGGTACACATGGGCATGGCGAGGATTCTGCGTGAGGTACACAGGGGCATGGCGAGGATTCTGCGTAAGGTACACAGGGGCATGGTGAGGATTCTGTGTGAGGTACACAGGGGCATGGTGAGGATTCTGCGTGAGGTACACAGGGGCATGGCGAGGATTCTGCGTGAGGTACACAGGGGCATGGCGAGGATTCTGCGTGAGGTACACATGGGCATGGCGAGGATACTGCCTGAGGTACACAGGGGCATGGCGAGGATTCTGCGTGAGGTACACAGGGGCATGGCGAGGATTCTGCGTGAGGTACACAGGGGCATGGCGAGGATTCTGCGTGAGATACATGGGGGCATGGCGAGGATTCTGCGTGAGGTACACAGGGGCATGGCGAGGATTCTGTATGAGGTACAGAGGGGCATGGCGAGGATTCTGCGTGAGGTACACAGGGGCATGGCGAGGATTCTGCGTGAGGTACACAGGGGCATGGCGAGGATTCTGTATGAGGTACACAGGGGCATGGCGAGGATTCTGCGTGAGGTACACAGGGGCATGGCGAGGATTCTGTATGAGGTACACAGGGGCATGGCGATGATTCTGCGTGAGGTATATGGGCATGGCGAGGATTCTGCGTGAGGTACACAGGGGCATGGCGAGGATTCTGCGTGAGGTACACAGGGGCATGGCGAGGATTCTGCGTGAGGTACAGAGGGGCATGGTGAGGATTCTGCGTGAGGTACACAGGGGCATGGCGAGGATTCTGAGTGAGGTACAGAGGGGCATGGCGAGGATTCTGCGTGAGGTACACAGGGGCATGGCGAGGATTCTGAGTGAGGTACACAGGGGCATGGCAAGGATTCTGCGTGAGGTACACAGGGGCATGGCGAGTATTCTGAGTGAGGTACACAGGGGCATGGCGAGGATTCTGCGTGAGGTACACAGGGGCATGGCGAGGATTCTGAGTGAGGTACACAGGGGCATGGCGAGGATTCTGCGTAAGGTACACAGGGGCATGGTGAGGATTCTGTGTGAGGTACACAGGGGCATGGTGAGGATTCTGCGTGAGGTACACAGGGGCATGGCGAGGATTCTGCGTGAGGTACACAGGGGCATGGCGAGGATTCTGCGTGAGGTACACATGGGCATGGCGAGGATTCTGCGTGAGGTACACCGGGGCATGGCGAGGATTCTGCGTGAGGTACAGAGGGGCATGGCGAGGATTCTGCATGAAGTACACAGGGGCATGGCGAGGATTCTGTGTGAGGTACACAGGGGCATGGCGAGGATTCTGCGTGAGGTACACATGGGCATGGCGAGGATTCTGCGTGAGGTACACAGGGGCATGGCGAGGATTCTGCGTAAGGTACACAGGGGCATGGTGAGGATTCTGTGTGAGGTACACAGGGGCATGGTGAGGATTCTGCGTGAGGTACACAGGGGCATGGCGAGGATTCTGCGTGAGGTACACAGGGGCATGGCGAGGATTCTGCGTGAGGTACACATGGGCATGGCGAGGATTCTGCGTGAGGTACACCGGGGCATGGCGAGGATTCTGCGTAAGGTACACAGGGGCATGGTGAGGATTCTGCGTAAGGTACACAGGGGCATGGTGAGGATTCTGTGTGAGGTACACAGGGGCATGGTGAGGATTCTGCGTGAGGTACACAGGGGCATGGCGAGGATTCTGCGTGAGGTACACAGGGGCATGGCGAGGATTCTGCGTGAGGTACACATGGGCATGGCGAGGATTCTGCGTGAGGTACACCGGGGCATGGCGAGGATTCTGCGTGAGGTACAGAGGGGCATGGCGAGGATTCTGCATGAAGTACACAGGGGCATGGCGAGGATTCTGTGTGAGGTACACAGGGGCATGGCGAGGATTCTGCGTGAGGTACACATGGGCATGGCGAGGATTCTGCGTGAGGTACACAGGGGCATGGCGAGGATTCTGCGTAAGGTACACAGGGGCATGGTGAGGATTCTGTGTGAGGTACACAGGGGCATGGTGAGGATTCTGCGTGAGGTACACAGGGGCATGGCGAGGATTCTGCGTGAGGTACACAGGGGCATGGCGAGGATTCTGCGTGAGGTACACATGGGCATGGCGAGGATTCTGCGTGAGGTACACCGGGGCATGGCGAGGATTCTGCGTGAGGTACAGAGGGGCATGGCGAGGATTCTGCATGAAGTACACAGGGGCATGGCGAGGATTCTGTGTGAGGTACACAGGGGCATGGCGAGGATTCTGCGTGAGGTACACATGGGCATGGCGAGGATTCTGCGTGAGGTACACCGGGGCATGGCGAGGATTCTGCGTGAGGTATACAGGGGCATGGCGAGGATTCTGCGTGAGGTACCCAGGGGCATGGTGAGGATTCTGCGTGAGGTACACAGGGGCATGGCGAGGATTCTGCGTGAGGTACACAGGGGCATGGCGAGGATTCTGCGTGAGATACATAGGGGCATGGCGAAGATTCTGCGTGAGGTACCCAGGGGCATGGCGAGGATTCTGCGTGAGGTACACAGGGGCATGGCGAGGATTCTGCGTGAGGTACACAGGGGCATGGCGAGGATTCTGCGTGAGATACAGAGGGGCATGGCGAGGATTCTGTGTGAGGTATACGGGGGCACGGCGAGGATTCTGCGTGAGGTACACAGGGGCATGGCGAGGATTCTGCGTGAGGTACACAGGGGCATGGCGAGGATTCTGCGTGAGGTTCACAGGGGCATGGCGAGGATTCTGCGTGAGGTACACAGGGGCATGGCGAGGATTCTGCGTGAGGTACACAGGGGCATGGCGAGGATTCTGAGTGAGGTACATAGGGGCATGGCGAGGATTCTGTATGAGGTACACAGGGGCATGGCGAGGATACTGCCTGAGGTACACAGGGGCATGGCGAGGATTCTGCGTGAGGTACACAGGGGCATGGCGAGGATTCTGCGTGAGGTACACAGGGGCATGGCGAGGATTCTGCGTGAGATACATGGGGGCATGGCGAGGATTCTGCGTGAGGTACACAGGGGCATGGCGAGGATTCTGCGTGAGGTACACAGGGGCATGGCGAGGATTCTGCGTGAGGTACACAGGGGCATGGCGAGGATTCTGCGTGAGGTACACAGGGGCATGGCGAGGATTCTGTATGAGGTACACAGGGGCATGGCGAGGATACTGCCTGAGGTACACAGGGGCACGGCGAGGATTCTGAGTGAGGTATATGGGGGCATGGCGAGGATTCTGCGTGAGGTACAGAGGGGCATGGCGAGGATTCTGCGTGAGGTACAGAGGGGCATGGCGAGGATTCTGCGTGAGGTACACAGGGGCATGGCGAGGATTGTGTATGAGGTACACAGGGGCATGGCGATGATTCTGCGTGAGGTACAGAGGGGCATGGCGAGGTTTCTGCGTGAGGTACACAGGGGCATGGCGAGGATTCTGCGTGAGGTACCCAGGGGCATGGCGAGGATACTGTATGAGGTACACAGGGGCATGGAGAGGATTCTGCGTGAGGTTCACAGGGGCATGGCGAGGATTCTGCGTGAGGTACAGAGGGGCATGGCGAGGATTCTGCGTGAGGTACACAGGGGCATGGCGAGGATTTTGCGTGAGGTACACAGGGGCATGGCGAGGATTCTGCGTGAGGTACCCAGGGGCATGGCGAGGATTCTGCATGAGGTACATAGGGGCATGGCGAGGATTCTGCGTGAGGTACACAGGGGCATGGCGAGGATTCTGCATGAGGTACATAGGGGCATGGCGAGGATTCTGCGTGAGGTACACAGGGGCATGGCGAGGATTCTGCATGAGGTTCGCAGGGGCATGGCGAGGATTCTGCGTGAGGTACACAGGGGCATGGCGAGGATTCTGTATGAGGTACACAGGGGCATGGCGAGGATTCTGCGTGAGGTACACAGGGGCATGGCGAGGATTCTGTATGAGGTACACAGGGGCATGGCAAGGATTCTGCGTGAGGTACACAGGGGCATGGCGAGGATTCTGCGTGAGGTACAGAGGGGCATGGCGAGGATTCTGCGTGAGGTACACAGGGGCATGGCGAGGATTCTGCGTGAGGTACCCAGGGGCATGGCGAGGATACTGTATGAGGTACACAGGGGCATGGTGAGGATTCTGCGTGAGGTACAGAGGGGCATGGCGAGGATTCTGTATGAGGTACACAGGGGCATGGTGAGGATTCTGCGTGAGGTACAGAGGGGCATGGCGAGGATACTGTATGAGGTACACAGGGGCATGGCGAGGATACTGTATGAGGTACACAGGAGCATGGTGAGGATTCTGCGTGAGGTACACAGGGGCATGGCGAGGATTCTGTATGAGGTACACAGGGGCATGGCGAGGATTCTGCGTGAGGTACACAGGGGCATGGTGAGGATTCTGCGTGAGGTACACAGGGGCATGGCGAGGATTCTGCGTGAGGTACCCAGGGGCATGGCGAGGATTCTGCGTGAGATACATGGGGGCATGGCGAGGATTCTGCGTGAGATACATGGGGGCATGGTGAGGATTCTGCGTGAGGTACACAGGGGCATGGCGAGGATTCTGCGTGAGATACATGGGGGCATGGCGAGGATTCTGCGTGAGATACATGGAGGCATGGCGAGGATTCTGCGTGAGGTATATGGGCATGGCGAGGATTCTGCGTGAGGTACACAGGGGCATGGCGAGGATTCTGCGTGAGGTACACAGGGGCATGGCGAGGATTCTGCATGAGGTACACAGGGGCATGGCGAGGATTCTGCGTGAGGTACACAGGGGCATGGCGAGGATTCTGCGTGAGGTACACAGGGGCATGGCGAGGATTCTGCGTGAGGTACACAGGGGCATGGCGAGGATTCTGTATGAGGTACACAGGGGCATGGCGAGGATTCTGCGTAAGGTACACAGGGGCATGGCGAGGATTCTGTATGAGGTACACAGGGGCATGGCGAGGATTCTGCGTGAGGTATATGGGCATGGCGAGGATTCTGCGTGAGGTACACAGGGGCATGGTGAGGATTCTGTGTGAGGTACACAAGGGCATGGCGAGGATTCTGCGTGAGGTACAGAGGGGCATGGCGAGGATTCTGCGTGAGGTACACAGGGGCATGGCGAGGATTCTGCGTGAGGTACACAGGGGCATGGCGAGGATTCTGTATGAGGTACACAGGGGCATGGCGAGGATTCTGCGTGAGGTACACAGGGGCATGGCGAGGATTCTGTATGAGGTACACAGGGGCATGGCGATGATTCTGCGTGAGGTATATGGGCATGGCGAGGATTCTGCGTGAGGTACACAGGGGCATGGCGAGGATTCTGCGTGAGGTACACAGGGGCATGGCGAGGATTCTGCGTGAGGTACAGAGGGGCATGGTGAGGATTCTGCGTGAGGTACACAGGGGCATGGCGAGGATTCTGAGTGAGGTACAGAGGGGCATGGCAAGGATTCTGCGTGAGGTACACAGGGGCATGGCGAGGATTCTGCGTGAGGTACACAGGGGCATGGCGAGGATTCTCCGTGAGGTACACAGGGGCATGGCGAGGATTCTGTGTGAGGTACACAGGGGCATGGCGAGGATTCTGAGTGAGGTACACAGGGGCATGGCAAGGATTCTGCGTGAGGTACACAGGGGCATGGCGAGGATTCTGAGTGAGGTACACAGGGGCATGGCGAGGATTCTGCGTGAGGTACACAGGGGCATGGCGAGGATTCTGAGTGAGGTACACAGGGGCATGGCGAGGATTCTGCGTGAGGTACACAGGGGCATGGTGAGGATTCTGTGTGAGGTACACAGGGGCATGGTGAGGATTCTGCGTGAGGTACACAGGGGCATGGCGAGGATTCTGCGTGAGGTACACAGGGGCATGGCGAGGATTCTGCGTGAGGTACACATGGGCATGGCGAGGATTCTGCGTGAGGTACAGAGGGGCATGGCGAGGATTCTGCATGAAGTACACAGGGGCATGGCGAGGATTCTGTGTGAGGTACACAGGGGCATGGCGAGGATTCTGCGTGAGGTACACATGGGCATGGCGAGGATTCTGCGTGAGGTACACCGGGGCATGGCGAGGATTCTGCGTGAGGTATACAGGGGCATGGCGAGGATTCTGCGTGAGGTACCCAGGGGCATGGTGAGGATTCTGCGTGAGGTACACAGGGGCATGGCGAGGATTCTGCGTGAGGTACACAGGGGCATGGCGAGGATTCTGCGTGAGATACATAGGGGCATGGCGAGGATTCTGCGTGAGGTACCCAGGGGCATGGCGAGGATTCTGCGTGAGGTACACAGGGGCATGGCGAGGATTCTGCGTGAGGTACACAGGGGCATGGCGAGGATTCTGCGTGAGGTACACAGGGGCATGGCGAGGATTCTGCGTGAGGTACACAGGGGCATGGCGAGGATTCTGCGTGAGATACAGAGGGGCATGGCGAGGATTCTGTGTGAGGTATACGGGGGCACGGCGAGGATTCTGCGTGAGGTACACAGGGGCATGGCGAGGATTCTGCGTGAGGTACCCAGGGGCATGGCGAGGATTCTGCATGAGGTTCGCAGGGGCATGGCGAGGATTCTGCGTGAGGTACACAGGGGCATGGCGAGGATTCTGTATGAGGTACACAGGGGCATGGCGAGGATTCTGCGTGAGGTACACAGGGGCATGGCGAGGATTCTGTATGAGGTACACAGGGGCATGGCGAGGATTCTGCATGAGGTACACAGGGGCATGGCGAGGATTCTGCGTGAGGTACACAGGGGCATGGCGAGGATTCTGCGTGAGGTACAGAGGGGCATGGCGAGGATTCTGCGTGAGGTACACAGGGGCATGGCGAGGATTCTGCGTGAGGTACCCAGGGGCATGGCGAGGATACTGTATGAGGTACACAGGGGCATGGTGAGGATTCTGCGTGAGGTACAGAGGGGCATGGCGAGGATTCTGTATGAGGTACACAGGGGCATGGTGAGGATTCTGCGTGAGGTACAGAGGGGCATGGCGAGGATACTGTATGAGGTACACAGGGGCATGGCGAGGATACTGTATGAGGTACACAGGTGCATGGTGAGGATTCTGCGTGAGGTACACAGGGGCATGGCGAGGATTCTGTATGAGGTACACAGGGGCATGGCGAGGATTCTGCGTGAGGTACACAGGGGCATGGTGAGGATTCTGCGTGAGGTACACAGGGGCATGGCGAGGATTCTGCGTGAGGTACCCAGGGGCATGGCGAGGATTCTGCGTGAGATACATGGGGGCATGGCGAGGATTCTGCGTGAGATACATGGGGGCATGGTGAGGATTCTGCGTGAGGTACACAGGGGAATGGCGAGGATTCTGCGTGAGATACATGGGGGCATGGCGAGGATTCTGCGTGAGGTATATGGGCATGGCGAGGATTCTGCGTGAGGTACACAGGGGCATGGCGAGGATTCTGCGTGAGGTACACAGGGGCATGGCGAGGATTCTGCATGAGGTACACAGGGGCATGGCGAGGATTCTGCGTGAGGTACACAGGGGCATGGCGAGGATTCTGCGTGAGGTACACAGGGGCATGGCGAGGATTCTGCGTGAGGTACACAGGGGCATGGCGAGGATTCTGTATGAGGTACACAGGGGCATGGCGAGGATTCTGCGTAAGGTACACAGGGGCATGGCGAGGATTCTGTATGAGGTACACAGGGGCATGGCGAGGATTCTGCGTGAGGTATATGGGCATGGCGAGGATTCTGCGTGAGGTACACAGGGGCATGGTGAGGATTCTGTGTGAGGTACACAGGGGCATGGCGAGGATTCTGCGTGAGGTACAGAGGGGCATGGCGAGGATTCTGCGTGAGGTACACAGGGGCATGGCGAGGATTCTGCGTGAGGTACACAGGGGCATGGCAAGGATTCTGCGTGAGGTACACAGGGGCATGGCGAGGATTCTGTATGAGGTACACAGGGGCATGGCGATGATTCTGCGTGAGGTATATGGGCATGGCGAGGATTCTGCGTGAGGTACACAGGGGCATGGCGAGGATTCTGCGTGAGGTACACAGGGGCATGGCGAGGATTCTGCGTGAGGTACAGAGGGGCATGGTGAGGATTCTGCGTGAGGTACACAGGGGCATGGCGAGGATTCTGAGTGAGGTACAGAGGGGCATGGCGAGGATTCTGTGTGAGGTACACAGGGGCATGGCGAGGATTCTGAGTGAGGTACACAGGGGCATGGCAAGGATTCTGCGTGAGGTACACAGGGGCATGGCGAGGATTCTGAGTGAGGTACACAGGGGCATGGCGAGTATTCTGCGTGAGGTACACAGGGGCATGGCGAGGATTCTGAGTGAGGTACACAGGGGCATGGCGAGGATTCTGCGTGAGGTACACAGGGGCATGGTGAGGATTCTGTGTGAGGTACACAGGGGCATGGTGAGGATTCTGCGTGAGGTACACAGGGGCATGGCGAGGATTCTGCGTGAGGTACACAGGGGCATGGCGAGGATTCTGCGTGAGGTACACATGGGCATGGCGAGGATTCTGCGTGAGGTACAGAGGGGCATGGCGAGGATTCTGCATGAAGTACACAGGGGCATGGCGAGGATTCTGTGTGAGGTACACAGGGGCATGGCGAGGATTCTGCGTGAGGTACACATGGGCATGGCGAGGATTCTGCGTGAGGTACACCGGGGCATGGTGAGGATTCTGCGTGAGGTACACAGGGGCATGGCGAGGATTCTGCGTGAGGTACCCAGGGGCATGGTGAGGATTCTGCGTGAGGTACACAGGGGCATGGCGAGGATTCTGCGTGAGGTACACAGGGGCATGGCGAGGATTCTGCGTGAGATACATAGGGGCATGGCGAGGATTCTGCGTGAGATACAGAGGGGCATGGCGAGGATTCTGTGTGAGGTATACGGGGGCACGGCGAGGATTCTGCGTGAGGTACACAGGGGCATGGCGAGGATTCTGCGTGAGGTACACAGGGGCATGGCGAGGATTCTGCGTGAGGTTCACAGGGGCATGGCGAGGATTCTGCGTGAGGTACACAGGGGCATGGCGAGGATTCTGCGTGAGGTACACAGGGGCATGGCGAGGATTCTGAGTGAGGTACACAGGGGCATGGCGAGGATTCTGCGTGAGGTACACAGGGGCATGGCGAGGATTCTGCGTGAGGTACACAGGGGCATGGCGAGGATTCTGCGTGAGGTTCACAGGGGCATGGCGAGGATTCTGCGTGAGGTACACAGGGGCATGGCGAGGATTCTGCGTGAGGTACACAGGGGCATGGCGAGGATTCTGCGTGAGGTACAGAGGGGCATGGTGAGGATTATGCGTGAGGTACGCAAGGGCATGGCGAGGATTCTGCATGAGGTACCCAGGGGCATGGCGAGGATTCTGCGTGAGGTACACAGGGGCATGGCGAGGATTCTGCGTGAGGTACACAGGGGCATGGCAAGGATTCTGCGTGAGGTACCCAGGGGCATGGCGAGGATTCTGCGTGAGGTACACAGGGGCATGGCGAGGATTCTGCGTGAGGTACAGAGGGGCATGGCGAGGATTCTGTGTGAGGTATACGGGGGCACGGCGAGGATTCTGCGTGAGGTACACAGGGGCATGGCGAGGATTCTCCGTGAGGTACACAGGCGCATGGCGAGGATTCTGCGTGAGGTTCACAGGGGCATGGCGAGGATTCTGCGTGAGGTACACAGGGGCATGGCGAGGATTCTGTATGAGGTACACAGGGGCATGGCAAGGATTCTGCGTGAGGTACACAGGGGCATGGTGAGGATTCTGTATGAGGTTCGCAGGGGCATGGCGAGGATTCTGCGTGAGGTACACAGGGGCATGGCGAGGATTCTGTATGAGGTACACAGGGGCATGGCAAGGATTCTGCGTGAGGTACACAGGGGCATGGCGAGGATTCTGCGTGAGGTACAGAGGGGCATGGCGAGGATTCTGCGTGAGGTACACAGGGGCATGGCGAGGATTCTGCGTGAGGTACCCAGGGGCATGGCGAGGATACTGTATGAGGTACACAGGGGCATGGTGAGGATTCTGCGTGAGGTACAGAGGGGCATGGCGAGGATTCTGTATGAGGTACACAGGGGCATGGTGAGGATTCTGCGTGAGGTACAGAGGGGCATGGCGAGGATACTGTATGAGGTACACAGGGGCATGGCGAGGATACTGTATGAGGTACACAGGAGCATGGTGAGGATTCTGCGTGAGGTACACAGGGGCATGGCGAGGATTCTGTATGAGGTACACAGGGGCATGGCGAGGATTCTGCGTGAGGTACACAGGGGCATGGTGAGGATTCTGCGTGAGGTACACAGGGGCATGGCGAGGATTCTGCGTGAGGTACCCAGGGGCATGGCGAGGATTCTGCGTGAGATACATGGGGGCATGGCGAGGATTCTGCGTGAGATACATGGGGGCATGGTGAGGATTCTGCGTGAGGTACACAGGGGCATGGCGAGGATTCTGCGTGAGATACATGGAGGCATGGCGAGGATTCTGCGTGAGGTATATGGGCATGGCGAGGATTCTGCGTGAGGTACACAGGGGCATGGCGAGGATTCTGCGTGAGGTACACAGGGGCATGGCGAGGATTCTGCATGAGGTACACAGGGGCATGGCGAGGATTCTGCGTGAGGTACACAGGGGCATGGCGAGGATTCTGCGTGAGGTACACAGGGGCATGGCGAGGATTCTGCGTGAGGTACACAGGGGCATGGCGAGGATTCTGTATGAGGTACACAGGGGCATGGCGAGGATTCTGCGTAAGGTACACAGGGGCATGGCGAGGATTCTGTATGAGGTACACAGGGGCATGGCGAGGATTCTGCGTGAGGTATATGGGCATGGCGAGGATTCTGCGTGAGGTACACAGGGGCATGGTGAGGATTCTGTGTGAGGTACACAAGGGCATGGCGAGGATTCTGCGTGAGGTACAGAGGGGCATGGCGAGGATTCTGCGTGAGGTACACAGGGGCATGGCGAGGATTCTGCGTGAGGTACACAGGGGCATGGCGAGGATTCTGTATGAGGTACACAGGGGCATGGCGAGGATTCTGCGTGAGGTACACAGGGGCATGGCGAGGATTCTGTATGAGGTACACAGGGGCATGGCGATGATTCTGCGTGAGGTATATGGGCATGGCGAGGATTCTGCGTGAGGTACACAGGGGCATGGCGAGGATTCTGCGTGAGGTACACAGGGGCATGGCGAGGATTCTGCGTGAGGTACAGAGGGGCATGGTGAGGATTCTGCGTGAGGTACACAGGGGCATGGCGAGGATTCTGAGTGAGGTACAGAGGGGCATGGCGAGGATTCTGCGTGAGGTACACAGGGGCATGGCGAGGATTCTGAGTGAGGTACACAGGGGCATGGCGAGGATTCTGAGTGAGGTACACAGGGGCATGGCGAGGATTCTGAGTGAGGTACACAGGGGCATGGCGAGGATTCTGCGTAAGGTACACAGGGGCATGGTGAGGATTCTGTGTGAGGTACACAGGGGCATGGCGAGGATTCTGCGTGAGGTACACAGGGGCATGGCGAGGATTCTGAGTGAGGTACAGAGGGGCATGGCGAGGATTCTGCGTGAGGTACACAGGGGCATGGCGAGGATTCTGAGTGAGGTACACAGGGGCATGGCAAGGATTCTGCGTGAGGTACACAGGGGCATGGCGAGGATTCTGAGTGAGGTACACAGGGGCATGGCGAGGATTCTGCGTGAGGTACACAGGGGCATGGCGAGGATTCTGAGTGAGGTACACAGGGGCATGGCGAGGATTCTGCGTAAGGTACACAGGGGCATGGTGAGGATTCTGTGTGAGGTACACAGGGGCATGGTGAGGATTCTGCGTGAGGTACACAGGGGCATGGCGAGGATTCTGCGTGAGGTACACAGGGGCATGGCGAGGATTCTGCGTGAGGTACACATGGGCATGGCGAGGATTCTGCGTGAGGTACACCGGGAAATGGCGAGGATTCTGCGTGAGGTACAGAGGGGCATGGCGAGGATTCTGCATGAAGTACACAGGGGCATGGCGAGGATTCTGTGTGAGGTACACAGGGGCATGGCGAGGATTCTGCGTGAGGTACACATGGGCATGGCGAGGATTCTGCGTGAGGTACACCGGGGCATGGCGAGGATTCTGCGTGAGGTATACAGGGGCATGGCGAGGATTCTGCGTGAGGTACCCAGGGGCATGGTGAGGATTCTGCGTGAGGTACACAGGGGCATGGCGAGGATTCTGCGTGAGGTACACAGGGGCATGGCGAGGATTCTGCGTGAGATACATAGGGGCATGGCGAGGATTCTGCGTGAGGTACCCAGGGGCATGGCGAGGATTCTGCGTGAGGTACACAGGGGCATGGCGAGGATTCTGCGTGAGGTACACAGGGGCATGGCGAGGATTCTGCGTGAGATACAGAGGGGCATGGCGAGGATTCTGTGTGAGGTATACGGGGGCACGGCGAGGATTCTGCGTGAGGTACACAGGGGCATGGCGAGGATTCTGCGTGAGGTACACAGGGGCATGGCGAGGATTCTGCGTGAGGTTCACAGGGGCATGGCGAGGATTCTGCGTGAGGTACACAGGGGCATGGCGAGGATTCTGCGTGAGGTACACAGGGGCATGGCGAGGATTCTGAGTGAGGTACACAGGGGCATGGCGAGGATTCTGCGTGAGGTACACAGGGGCATGGCGAGGATTCTGCGTGAGGTACACAGGGGCATGGCGAGGATTCTGCGTGAGGTTCACAGGGGCATGGCGAGGATTCTGCGTGAGGTACACAGGGGCATGGCGAGGATTCTGCGTGAGGTACACAGGGGCATGGCGAGGATTCTGCGTGAGGTACAGAGGGGCATGGTGAGGATTCTGCGTGAGGTACGCAAGGGCATGGCGAGGATTCTGCGTGAGGTACCCAGGGGCATGGCGAGGATTCTGCGTGAGGTACACAGGGGCATGGCGAGGATTCTGCGTGAGGTACACAGGGGCATGGCAAGGATTCTGCGTGAGGTACCCAGGGGCATGGCGAGGATTCTGCGTGAGGTACACAGGGGCATGGCGAGGATTCTGCGTGAGGTACAGAGGGGCATGGCGAGGATTCTGTGTGAGGTATACGGGGGCACGGCGAGGATTCTGCGTGAGGTACACAGGGGCATGGCGAGGATTCTCCGTGAGGTACACAGGGGCATGGCGAGGATTCTGCGTGAGGTTCACAGGGGCATGGCGAGGATTCTGCGTGAGGTACACAGGGGCATGGCGAGGATTCTGAGTGAGGTACACAGGGGCATGGCGAGGATTCTGCGTGAGGTACACAGGGGCATGGTGAGGATTCTGCGTGAGGTTCACAGGGGCATGGCGAGGATTCTGCGTGAGGTACACAGGGGCATGGCGAGGATTCTGCGTGATGTACACAGGGGCATGGCGAGGATTCTGCATGAGGTACACAGGGGCATTTCGAGGATTCTGCGTGAGGTACACAGGGGCATGGCGAGGATTCTGCGTGAGGTACACAGGGGCATGGCGAGGATTCTGCGTGAGGTACACAGGGGCATGGCAAGGATTCTGCGTGAGGTACAGAGGGGCATGGTGAGGATTCTGCGTGAGGTACACAGGGGCATGGCGAGGATTCTGCGTGAGGTACACAGGGGCATGGCGAGGATTCTGAGTGAGGTACAGAGGGGCATGGCGAGGATTCTGCGTGAGGTATACAGGGGCATGGCGAGGATTCTGCGTGAGGTACACAGGGGCATGGCGAGGATTCTGAGTGAGGTACACAGGGGCATGGCGAGGATTCTGCGTGAGGTACACAGGGGCATGGCGAGGATTCTGAGTGAGGTACACAGGGGCATGGCGAGGATTCTGAGTGAGGTACAGAGGGGCATGGCGAGGATTCTGCGTGAGGTATACAGGGGCATGGCGAGGATTCTGCGTGAGGTACACAGGGGCATGGCGAGGATTCTGAGTGAGGTACACAGGGGCATGGCGAGGATTCTGCGTGAGGTACACAGGGGCATGGTGAGGATTCTGTGTGAGGTATACGGGGGCATGGCGAGGATACTGCGTGAGGTACCCAGGGGCATGGTGAGGATTCTGCGTGAGGTACATATGGGCATGGCGAGGATTCTGCGTGAGGTACACAGGGGCATGGTGAGGATTCTGCGTGAGGTACACCGGGGCATGGCGAGGATTCTGCGTGAGATATACAGGGGCATGGCGAGGATTCTGCGTGAGGTACCCAGGGGCATGGTGAGGATTCTGCGTGAGGTACACAGGGGCATGGCGAGGATTCTGCGTGAGGTACACAGGGGCATGGCGAGGATTCTGCGTGAGATACATAGGGGCATGGCGAGGATTCTGCGTGAGGTACCCAGGGGCATGGCGAGGATTCTGCGTGAGGTACACAGGGGCATGGCGAGGATTCTGCGTAAGGTACACAGGGGCATGGCGAGGATTCTGCGTGAGGTACAGAGGGGCATGGCCAGGATTCTGTGTGAGGTATACGGGGGCATGGCGAGGATTCTGCGTGAGGTACACAGGGGCATGGCGAGGATTCTGCGTGAGGTACATGGGGGCATGGCGAGGATTCTGCGTGAGGTACACAGGGGCATGGCGAGGATTCTGCGTGAGGTACACAGGGGCATGGCAAGGATTCTGCGTGAGGTACCCAGGGGCATGGCGAGGATTCTGCGTGAGGTACACAGGGGCATGGCAAGGATTCTGCGTGAGGTACCCAGGGGCATGGCGAGGATTCTGCGTGAGGTACACAGGGGCATGGCGAGGATTCTGCGTGAGGTACACAGGGGCATGGCGAGGATTCTGCGTGAGGTACACAGGGGCATGGCGAGGATTCTGCGTGAGGTACACAGGGGCATGGCGAGGATTCTCCGTGAGGTACACAGGGGCATGGCGAGGATTCTGAGTGAGGTACACAGGGGCATGGCGAGGATTCTGCGTGAGGTTCACAGGGGCATGGAGAGGATTCTGCATTAGGTACACAGGGGCATGGCGAGGATTCTGCGTGAGGTACACAGGGGCATGGCGAGGATTCTGCGTGAGGTACACAGGGGCATGGCGAGGATACTGCCTGAGGTACACAGGGGCATGGCGAGGATTCTGCGTGAGATACATAGGGGCATGGCGAGGATTCTGCGTCAGATACACAGGGGCATGGCGAGGATTCTGTGTGAGGTATACGGGCATGGCGAGGATTGTGCGTGAGGTACACAGGGGCATGGCGAGGATTCTGCGTGAGGTACACAGGGGCATGGCGAGGATTCTGCGTGAGGTACAGAGGGGCATGGCGAGGATTCTGTGTGAGGTATACGGGGGCATGGCGAGGATTCTGCGTGAGGTACCCAGGGGCATGGCGAGGATTCTGCATGAAGTACACAGGGGCATGGCGAGGATTCTGCGTGAGGTACACATGGGCATGGCGAGGAATCTGCGTGAGGTACACCGGGGCATGGCTAGGATTCTGCGTGAGGTATACAGGGGCATGGCGAGGATTCTGCATGAGGTACACAGGGGCATGGCGAGGATTATGCGTGAGGTACCCAGGGGCATGGCGAGGATTCTGCGTGAGGTACACAGGGGCATGGCGAGGATTCTGCGTGAGGTATACAGGGGCATGGCGAGGATTCTGCGTGAGGTATACAGGGGCATGGTGAGGATTCTGAGTGAGGTACACAGGGGCATGGCTAGGATTCTGCGTGAGGTATACAGGGGCATGGCGAGGATTCTGCATGAGGTACACAGGGGCATGGCGAGGATTCTGCGTGAGGTACACAGGGGCATGGCGAGGATTCTGCGTGATGTACACAGGGGCATGGCGAGGATTCTGCGTGAGGTACAGAGGGGCATGGTGAGGATTCTGCGTGAGGTACACAGGGGCATGGCAAGGATTCTGCGTGAGGTACACAGGGGCATGGCGAGGATTCTGAGTGAGGTACACAGGGGCATGGCAAGGATTCTGCGTGAGGTACACAGGGGCATGGCGAGGATTCTGAGTGAGGTACACAGGGGCATGGCGAGGATTCTGCGTGAGGTACACAGGGGCATGGCGAGGATTCTGAGTGAGGTACAGAGGGGCATGGTGAGGATTCTGCGTGAGGTACACAGGGGCATGGCGAGGATTCTGAGTGAGGTACAGAGGGGCATGGCGAGGATTCTGCGTGAGGTACACAGGGGCACGGCGAGGATTCTGAGTGAGGTACAGAGGGGCATGGCGAGGATTCTGCGTGAGGTACACAGGGGCATGGCGAGGATTCTGAGTGAGGTACAGAGGGGCATGGCGAGGATTCTGCGTGAGGTACACAGGGGCATGGCGAGGATTCTGAGTGAGGTACAGAGGGGCATGGCGAGGATTCTGAGTAAGGTACACAGGGGCATGGCGAGGATTCTGAGTGAGGTACACAGGGGCATGGCAAGGATTCTGCGTGAGGTACACAGGGGCATGGCGAGGATTCTGCGTGAGGTACACCGGGGCATGGCGAGGATTCTGCGTGAGGTATACAGGGGCATGGCGAGGATTCTGAGTGAGGTACACAGGGGCATGGCGAGGATTCTGAGTGAGGTACACAGGGGCATGGCGAGGATTCTGCGTGAGGTACACAGGGGCATGGTGAGGATTCTGTGTGAGGTATACGGGGGCATGGCGAGGATTCTGCGTGAGGTACAGAGGGGCATGGCGAGGATTCTGCATGAAGTACACAGGGGCATGGCGAGGATTCTGCGTGAGGTACACAGGGGCATGGCGAGGATTCTGCGTGAGGTACACAGGGGCATGGCGAGGATTCTGCGTGAGGTACACATGGGCATGGCGAGGATTCTGCGTTAGGTACACCGGGGCATGGCGAGGATTCTGCGTCAGGTATACAGGGGCATGGCGAGGATTCTGCGTGAGATACATAGGGGCATGGCGAGGATTCTGCGTGAGGTACCCAGGGGCATGGCGAGGATTCTGCGTGAGGTACACAGGGGCATGGCGAGGATTCTGCGTGAGGTACAGAGGGGCATGGCGAGGATTCTGTGTGAGGTATACGGGGGCACGGCGAGGATTCTGCGTGAGGTACACAGGGGCATGGCGAGGATTCTGCGTGAGGTACATGGGGGCATGGCGAGGATTCTGCGTGAGGTACACAGGGGCATGGCAAGGATTCTGCGTGAGGTACCCAGGGGCATGGCGAGGATTCTGCGTGAGGTACACAGGGGCATGGCGAGGATTCTGCGTGAGGTACACAGGGGCATGGCAAGGATTCTGCGTGAGGTACCCAGGGGCATGGCGAGGATTCTGCGTGAGGTACACAGGGGCATGGCGAGGATTCTGTGTGAGGTATACGGGGGCACGGCGAGGATTCTGCGTGAGGTACACAGGGGCATGGCGAGGATTCTGCGTGAGGTACATGGGGGCATGGCGAGGATTCTGCGTGAGGTACACAGGGGCATGGCGAGGATTCTGCGTGAGGTACCCAGGGGCATGGCGAGGATTCTGCATGAAGTACCCAGGGGCATGGCGAGGATTCTGCGTGAGGTACACAGGGGCATGGTGAGGATTCTGCGTGAGGTACACAGGGGCATGGCAAGGATTCTGCGTGAGGTACACAGGGGCATGGCGAGGATTCTGAGTGAGGTACACAGGGGCATGGCAAGGATTCTGCGTGAGGTACACAGGGGCATGGCGAGGATTCTGAGTGAGGTACACAGGGGCATGGCGAGGATTCTGCGTGAGGTACACAGGGGCATGGCGAGGATTCTGAGTGAGGTACAGAGGGGCATGGTGAGGATTCTGCGTGAGGTACACAGGGGCATGGCGAGGATTCTGAGTGAGGTACAGAGGGGCATGGCGAGGATTCTGCGTGAGGTACACAGGGGCACGGCGAGGATTCTGAGTGAGGTACAGAGGGGCATGGCGAGGATTCTGCGTGAGGTACACAGGGGCATGGCGAGGATTCTGAGTGAGGTACAGAGGGGCATGGCGAGGATTCTGCGTGAGGTACACAGGGGCATGGCGAGGATTCTGAGTGAGGTACAGAGGGGCATGGCGAGGATTCTGAGTGAGGTACACAGGGGCATGGCGAGGATTCTGAGTGAGGTACACAGGGGCATGGCAAGGATTCTGCGTGAGGTACACAGGGGCATGGCGAGGATTCTGCGTGAGGTACACCGGGGCATGGCGAGGATTCTGCGTGAGGTATACAGGGGCATGGCGAGGATTCTGAGTGAGGTACACAGGGGCATGGCGAGGATTCTGAGTGAGGTACACAGGGGCATGGCGAGGATTCTGCGTGAGGTACACAGGGGCATGGTGAGGATTCTGTGTGAGGTATACGGGGGCATGGCGAGGATTCTGCGTGAGGTACAGAGGGGCATGGCGAGGATTCTGCATGAAGTACACAGGGGCATGGCGAGGATTCTGCGTGAGGTACCCAGGGGCATGGTGAGGATTCTGCGTGAGGTACACAGGGGCATGGCGAGGATTCTGCGTGAGGTACACAGGGGCATGGCGAGGATTCTGCGTGAGGTACACAGGGGCATGGCGAGGATTCTGCGTGAGGTACACATGGGCATGGCGAGGATTCTGCGTTAGGTACACCGGGGCATGGCGAGGATTCTGCGTCAGGTATACAGGGGCATGGCGAGGATTCTGCGTGAGATACATAGGGGCATGGCGAGGATTCTGCGTGAGGTACCCAGGGGCATGGCGAGGATTCTGCGTGAGGTACACAGGGGCATGGCGAGGATTCTGCGTGAGGTACAGAGGGGCATGGCGAGGATTCTGTGTGAGGTATACGGGGGCACGGCGAGGATTCTGCGTGAGGTACACAGGGGCATGGCGAGGATTCTGCGTGAGGTACATGGGGGCATGGCGAGGATTCTGCGTGAGGTACACAGGGGCATGGCAAGGATTCTGCGTGAGGTACCCAGGGGCATGGCGAGGATTCTGCGTGAGGTACACAGGGGCATGGCGAGGATTCTGCGTGAGGTACACAGGGGCATGGCAAGGATTCTGCGTGAGGTACCCAGGGGCATGGCGAGGATTCTGCGTGAGGTACACAGGGGCATGGCGAGGATTCTGTGTGAGGTATACGGGGGCACGGCGAGGATTCTGCGTGAGGTACACAGGGGCATGGCGAGGATTCTGCGTGAGGTACATGGGGGCATGGCGAGGATTCTGCGTGAGGTACACAGGGGCATGGCGAGGATTCTGCGTGAGGTACACAGGGGCATGGCGAGGATTCTGCGTGAGGTACACAGGGGCATGGCGAGGATTCTGCGTGAGGTACACAGGGGCATGGCGAGGATTCTGAGTGAGGTACACAGGGGCATGGCGAGGATTCTGCGTGAGGTTCACAGGTGCATGGAGAGGATTCTGCATGAGGTACACAGGGGCATGGCGAGGATTCTGCGTGAGGTACACAGGGGCATGGCGAGGATTCTGCGTGAGGTACACAGGGGCATGGCGAGGATACTGCCTGAGGTACACAGGGGCATGGCGAGGATTCTGCGTGAGATACATAGGGGCATGGCGAGGATTCTGCGTCAGATACACAGGGGCATGGCGAGGATTCTGCGTGAGGTACACAGGGGCATGGCGAGGATTCTGTGTGAGGTATACTGGCATGGCGAGGATTGTGCGTGAGGTACACAGGGGCATGGCGAGGATTCTGCGTGAGGTACACAGGGGCATGGCGAGGATTCTGCGTGAGGTACAGAGGGGCATGGCGAGGATTCTGTGTGAGGTATACGGGGGCATGGCGAGGATTCTGCGTGAGGTACCCAGGGGCATGGCGAGGATTCTGCATGAAGTACACAGGGGCATGGCGAGGATTCTGCGTGAGGTACACATGGGCATGGCGAGGATTCTGCGTGAGGTACACCGGGGCATGGCGAGGATTCTGCGTGAGGTATACAGGGGCATGGCGAGGATTCTGCATGAGGTACACAGGGGCATGGCGAGGATTATTCGTGAGGTACCCAGGGGCATGGCAAGGATTCTGCGTGAGGTACCCAGGGGCATGGCGAGGATTCTGCGTGAGGTACACAGGGGCATGGCGAGGATTCTGCGTGAGGTACACAGGGGCATGGCGAGGATACTGCGTGAGGTACACAGGGGCATGGCGAGGATTCCGCGTGAGGTACACAGGGGCATGGCGAGGATTCTGCGTGATGTAGGACATTTAGTGTAGTGATGGGCACTAAGAAGCACTGTGTGAACCAGAGGTAACCTGGTGATGCACCAATACAGTTTGCTAATAATCTGTATCAGTGTATAGTTTAGTCTCAGAGTATAACGTGTCCGCACTATACACTGACACTGACACATAGTATAAAAGACTGCAACTGACACCGGATATAACAAGACTGCACTCTACACTGACAGTGTCAGGGGCGCCAACAGAAATCTTGGGGCCCAGGACAAACTAAAGGGTGGAGGAGCCTTGCCCCACTCCTCTCCCCCCTCCCTCCAACCTCTGGCTAGGCTCAATTTTGTTGTCTGGCTGCTGGGCCTCTCATTGCCGCCAGGCCTGGCTCTCTCCAGCTGCGGGCCTCCCTCACTGTCACACGCCGAGCCTCTGATGCCATTGCGCACCAGCCCTCTCTCTCATGCCAGTGCGCGCCGCAAGCTGGGTCCATGTTCTGTGAGTGCACCACCAAACTCGTACTTCTTGCTGACATTAATATGCAGTGAGCAGGATTATTGACTGTTGTGTTATTGGAGTTAATGCTGCTCTGAAGACTTTAATCAGTAGAAACAGAAAGGGCTCATACAGAAAATGTTCTACACAGCTACTTAAATAATCACACAAGGATTTTAAAAGAGCCTTGAAGCCGCAGTCTTTAAATACTGAAGCAACTGTGTAAAAAAGGAAATGGGTTCTGACTACAATGACTTTTCTGCTTCACTGCCACGGAGAGGCCTACAACACGTTGCTTTCATTACGAGGAAGGTTTGTAGTGGAAAGTTGGAGAGAATGTACGATGGAATATTCACAATATATATATATATACACTGTATAAAGTACAGTGCAAAACAAATAAAGAGATCAATTTCACAGTATATTCCAAAACACTAACACAGGGATGGCCAAACACTCCACCAACATGTCAGGTTATCAGGATATCCCTGCTTCATCACATGTGGCTAAATCAGTGGCTCAGTTGAAGACTGCACTCCACCTGTTCTGAAGCTGAGATATCCTGAAAACCTGACCCATTGGGGGGCCCTTGAGGACTGAGTTGCCACCCCTGCACTATCATCTCCTGATAAATACCTGTGGCGTTCCCCAAGAGCTTCTCCCCTCTGCACAGAAACCAGCATGCTATGGGTTAACATTTGCTTGTACTTTCTGGAACATCAATCCCACCCACTGGAATGTTAATGAGCCAGGAAGACAAAGGACTTTGTTTTCGCAGCTGCATTTAAACTGAACCCCTTCAGTGTACATCTGTGTCGTCCCAAAGGCGGACAGCCTTCGGCATAGCCAAAGGGTGTAAGCTGTTTGCTGTCATTTGCTGATGTTTGGTGATGTTAAAGCTCTCTATTTCAATCAACGTCAGAGACTCGGCATGGGACAGTGTCAGTAAGGGAGGCCCGCAGCTGGGGAGAGCCTGGCCCGGTGGCAACAAGAGGCCCCACAGCTGGACAAAGAAGTTCCAACTTGCAACACCGGTTTTCCCCCTCCCACCTATCTGCGGCCCTGTCAGCACGCACCCTGCTTCTTCCATGGGGGAGGGTTAATGCCTCCACTCCGATTGCACCACACTTCTGGGGGAGGGGGAACCTCCACTTGCTGCTACTTCACATAGGCCCATTCCACGAAGCTCCATTATTCCATTATTGACTTAAGGCGAGGTTAACTTCTACTAACAGGATCTTCAAAGCTCACTAACGCTGCATTAAGTGCACTTTTCAGCCAAAATGAGCTCTTGCATAACTATAACGGATGTTTGTGCTAACGATTTAAAATAATTAGACTTAAGTCATAAAAATGCCCATACAGTATGTGCCCCTGTAAACAAATATCCCACTGTCTTCTGCTGCAACTATTGATTTTCTAATGAGTCCCTTTCAGGCTTTAAAGATGCCCCTTCAGCGTTCAGGAATAGAGATTCCCAGCAACTCAGGCCTGAGAGAAGACCAAGTCTTAAGTGTAGCGCGTTGTTATTTTGGGACATATGTTTTCAGGGCCACATATGGGCATTTTTATATCTGCAGTTGATGAGTTCTTCTTATGTTGCCTCTGGTTGCTGCAGTTTATGCAATTTTGCTTGACTGAGTGGATTGGAGAGTATGTAGGAGAAGCTCTAGAGTTGTAGAGGGAGCAGCCAGTTATTGGGTTAATTGAGAGATATATGTAGTGGTTATAGGAGTAGATAAGGGAGGGCTTACTTGATGCAGTATACATTTCTCCAAAATATATTATTATTTTTAAGGAAAACTGGTGAATGTGACGGTGACGTACTTCTAAACCTTTAGTAAGCAGCCTTCTGCCATAACACACCTTACAGACAGGAGGTGCATTACAGGAGAGGACAGCTTGGTAACCGTGGCCCTACACATTCCTGCAATATTCTAACATGATTAGTCAAATATGAAAAATAAATAAAGTATATATCACTAAACACACTCCTAACAAGGCATCCCATATTTCCCTTTATAAAATCCCATTGTATTTTATGTATGTATGTATGTATGTATGTATGTATGTATGTATGTATGTATGTATGTATGTATGTATGTATGTATGAAGAACCCCTATGATGAGAGCACTCAGCGGCTTATGATACTGATGATGATTATACTAATGATAATTATGGACCTGATGAAGACAGTAGGTCTTATAATTGATGTGTAATATGAAATGGGTTAAAAAACAATTTTAATTGGAGAAATCCTTCATCTCTGTGTTGTTGTTCTATATTTCCCCTGATTGCAGCACCTGTGTCATTGGCAGTAGCGAGGGCTCCCTCTATCCCTTTTCCCCTCCCTTTCCCTTACCCTGGTGATATGTATGTATGTATGTATGTATGTATGTATGTATGTATGTATGTCTTTATTTATGTAGCGCCATTAATGTACATAGCACTTCACAGCAGTAATACACATGCCATTCATATAAATAACAAATAATACAAATAACAGATCCTGGGAAGAAGTGCTTCAGACATAAAAGTAACATTTAGGAAGAGGAGTCCCTGCTCCAAAGAGCTTACAATCTAATTGGGTAGGTAGGAAGAACGTACAGAGACAGTAGGAGGATGTTCTGGTAAGCATGTCTGCAGGGGGCCACACTTTATGTATCATGTGTATAGTATTAGCCAAGGTGCTACTCATATGCTTCTTTAAGTAAGTGTGTCTTAAGGTGGGTATTAAAGATGGATAGAGAGGGTGCTAGTCAGGTACTGAGGGGAAGGGCATTCCAGAGGTGTGGGGCAGTCAGTGAGAAAGGTTTAAGGCAGGAGAGGGCTATAGATACAAAGGGGGTAGACAGAAGACATCCTTGAGCAGAACGCAAGAGACGGGATGGTGCATAGCGAGAAATTAGGGCTGAGATGTAAGGAGGGGCAGAAGAGTGTAAAGCTTTAAAACTGAAGATGAGAATTGAGTGTGAGATGCAGGATTTGATAGGAAGCCAGGAGAGTGATTTCAGCAGGGGAGACGCTGAGACAGATTTAGGAAAGAGTAGAGTGATTCTGGCAGCAGTTTTTAGGATAGATTGTAGGGAAGACCGGTGAGAGGCAGCAGGAGGTTACAGTAATCGAGACGGGAGAGAATGAGGGCCTGAGTCAGAGTTTTAACAGTCGAGCAACAGAGGAAAGGGTGTATCTGTAATATTGCGGAGGAAAAAGCGACAGGTTTTAGATATGTTTTGAATGTGAGTGAAGAATGTGAGAGAGGAGTCGAGTGTGACCCCTAGGCAGCGTGCTTGGGCTACTGGGTACTTCCAACAGTAATGTGGAATGAGGTAGTAGGGCCAGGTTTGGGAGGAAGTATGAGGAGCTCTGTTTTTGCTACATTAAGTTTAAGTCGACAGAGGGCCATCCAGGATGATATCGCTGAGAGACATTCAGAAACTTTGGTCTGCACAGCAGGTGTAAGGTTGAAAAATAAATTTGTGTGTCGTCAGCATAGAGGTGATATTTAAACCCAAGAGATGTGATTAGGTCACCTAGAGAACGTGTGTACAGAGAAAAGAGAAGAGGTCCCAGGACAGAGCCCTGGGGTACCCCAACAGAGAGATCGATAGCGTAAAAGGGGTGTTAGCAGAAGAGGCACTGAAAGCACGATGGGAGAGGTAAGTGGAGATCCAGGATAGAACTTTGTTACGAAATACGTATTTTATGGGAAGGAATAGTATTATTAGATATTCAGTAATAGTATCACTATAGATCATGCTATAAGAGCCAGTGGCACAAGTCAGTATTGGCCTATGCTCACTCATGTTTACTCCTCATCGTCATCTCATTCTCTCTAGTTGCGAGTATTTAATAACCTCTATTCACCAGAACATCTATCAAAGTTAAGAAAACTATTTGCACTTTAATGTACTGAAGCCATTAGGAGTGTAAACTGTAATTTAGAAAAGCAGATACAGTAGATAACAGCATCGTTATCTTTATGCATGACAGATTAATGACCCCCCAGCTCAATGCTATATTTGTTCCATGAATTGAGTAGACATTATGACTCATCAGCAACATAAGTATCCTAAGGTATGAAGATTATACTAGACAGGACCACAGAATTAAATTACTCCTCTAGGCATTGAACTCCCACTTGCTGCATGTTACAGTTATTGTGTACTTTAAAGCAGCAGTGTATCTTATTAAGTATACGTAGTCCACGAAGCCTGCTGTAAACTGGTTCCATCAACAGATCCCTATACGCACAGTCCTGGCAAAGGTCCCCAGCCATACGAATACTAAGAAAAATACTTATTAGGCAGGCATTGCTGGCCCCTCTGGCAGCAAAGGGGTTAACAATCAGCACACTAGGTGCCATTGTAAAAACACAAAACACAATATTTATTCATTAAATTGCTATAGTGCCGATCTGAGGTGCTAAAGGATGATAGAAAAATGACCCGACCTTACTAAGCACCAATGTATCAGCTTGGAGCAGTAATTCCCAACCAGGGTTCCGTTGAACCCTGTGGTTCCTTGAAGCAGTCTCAGGGGTTCCTCCTACAGACCACGGACCCCTCTCCCCCCCAGAGTCCGCTTGCTCTCAGGACTGCAGGGTAAGGGCGCGCTCTAGCAGTGTGACACAGCACGTCCGGTGCCTGCTGCTAGCTAGAGGGAGCGCACGCAGTCCGGCCTGCTCTGCCATTCTGCTGTCCGCCGCTGCCTCTTCCTTCACCGGCAACTGGAGGATACCAGCCTCTCTTCCCGCCTGAGGTAGGCATATGGGAGGGGGGGGGGGGAATGATGTGAGAACCAGGGTGGCGGAGGGTGATGTGAAATGCAGAGGGGGTGGGTGATGTGAGATACAAGGGGGGGGTGGGTGATGAGAGATAAAGGGGGGGGTGATGTGAGATGCAGGGGTGGGAGGGTGATGTGAGATGTAGAGGGGAGAGTGATGTGAGATACAGAGGGGGTGATGTGAGATGCAGGGGGTGGGTATATGAGGATGATGATGATGAGGGGTGCTGGGGAAGATATGAGGATGATGATGAGGGGTGCTGGGGGAGATATATGAGGATGATGATGAGGGGTGCTGGGGGGAAAATGAGGATGAGATTACCCGTGCGGCCCGAATCTGTTTTCCTTGGAGCAGTTCTGCCCTTCTCCCTTTACAAGTTTAATATGTATTTGTGGGGGCGGGGTATTTTTATTATGTATAGCGGGGTGGGGTTATTTGTATTTAGGGGGGTTTGTTTTTTGATATGTATTTTTAGGGGGTATTGAGTGAGAGTGGGGTAATTGATGGAAGGTAGGGCAAGTGAGAGGATAGGGGGGAGAGTGTGAGTGAGGAAAAGAAGGAGTAAGAGTGAGACGCAGGGAATATATAATGTGAGGTGGGAGGGGGGAGAGTGAGTGAGATGGAGGGGAGAGAAATACATGGGTAGAGGGTGGGAAATAGAGGTGGCTCGTGAGGTGTGAAATTTTGTGATTACCCCTGTTGAACCTAAGTGTAAGCTAGATAGGTGTTCCCCGAGATTTTTCTAAATACTTCAAAGGTTCCTCCAAACGAAAAAGGTTGGGAATCACTGGCTTGGAGCCTGAAACAGACACATAATGCCCTATGATCTAATTGGCAAAAGACAGTATCAAGAAGTAATTGAAAGAGGAGACAACCTCCTGATATACCAGCCAGCACTAAAACTATTTATGTATAATGTGCCACAGGAAGGGAAAGGGTTAATTGCATGTTAACCCCCTTTATATGAGGCCAGAGGGGCCCAATAAAAATATATAGCTTAGGTATGTTTCCGTACAAAAGAGGGGAGAGGACACAGAGAGACAATAAGGAGAAGGGGAGACAGATGAATAACAAGGAAACAGAGAGACAGCGAGGAGAGGATAAGTGTTCACATGAAGCAGGAGGGAGTACAAAGAGAGGAGAGACAGCAAGGTAAGTAGGAGGAGGAAACAGAGAGACAGCAAGGAGAGGAGGAGACAGATGAGATGCGCAGGAGAGGAGGGAGTGTAGTGTGCACAGATAGGAGCAAACACAATAAGGCAGGGATTGCAAAGAGAGGGGAGGTGAGAGTGCAGAGAGGAGCAGGGCACGATGGAGGAGAGAGTAAGGTGGGAAAGAGGGGACAAGAGACAGCAAGGCATTACAGGGAGGGGTGAAAACAAAGAGTAATGTTTAATTATTAACATTTAAGATCAGCTAGATCGGCATATGTTACACCGCATATTGCTAGTTACTTAAAGCTGCAAACCAAGCAATATCCTACATATGCGTTTTTTTTGTTGTTTTTTTTGTTGTTTTTTTTAATAAATCAGTTCTGTACAATGAGAAAATATTTGTTGCATTTTTTTTATACCACTCTGAATGGCATTTTTAATGTATTATAATGTAACAAGCCTTTTTTGTTTCTATAGCAACCATCTACAAAGTTACAACTATTGAGTCAATACTCCTCTGCAGCCATTTAGTGAACCCCAGAGCCGAATCTTCACCGATCGATCACAGGAGAACGGATCGATTGGCAACTTAGCTAATTACTTATCATTATGTGGATTGTATTGAAAAGGGGGCAAGAAAGAAAAACAAAAAACGGCAGCTTTAAAAAAATTGTGTTTGAGGCTCTTCTAGTACAGAGGATGGCTCCCTTATCAGCATATTCTGCTGAGTGCATCACCAAACTCGTACTTCTGGCCGACATTAATATGCAGTGAGCAGGATTATTGACGGTTGTGTTATTGGAGTTAATGCTGCTCTGAAGACTTTAATCAGTAGAAACAGAAAGGGCTCATACAGAAAATGTTCTACACAGCTACTTAAATAATCACACAAGGATTTTAAAAGAGCCTTGAAGCCGCAGTCTTTAAATACTGAAGCAACTGTGTAAAAAAGGAAATGGGTTCTGACTACAATGACTTTTCCGCTTCACTGCCACGGAGAGGCCTACAACACGTTACTTTCATTATGAGGAAGGTGGGTAGTGGAAAGTTGGAGAGAATGTACGGTGCAACATTCACAATATATATATACACTGTATAAAGTACAGTGCGAAACAAATAAAGAGATCAATTTCACAGTATATTCCAAAACACTAGCACAGGGATGGCCAACTCCACTTCACCAACATGTCAGGTTTTCAGGATATCCCTGCTTCAGCACAGGTGGCTAAATCAGTGGCTCAGTTGAAGACTGCACACCACCTGTGCTGAAGCTAAGATATCCTGAAAACCTGACCAGGCAATATACGCACGGCCTTAGTGTCACTGTCAGTGTGTGCGTGTGTGTGTCAGTGTCGGTGTCAGGGTGTGTCAGTGTCTGTGGGTGTCAGTGTCTGTGTGTGTCAGTGTCAGTGAGTGTCAGTGTGTGTCTGTCAGTGTGTGTGTGTGTCAGTGACAGTGGCTGCGAGAGGGGGGGCAGCGGGGGGAAGGATCTCAAGTAGGCTCTCCAGCAGTGGTCTGGAGAAGACGGTGGTGAGTCTGCGAGCCCCGAGCCGGCCCCCCCTCTTCCCTCCCCCGGGCGGGGGTACAGGGAGGGGGTGTTCAGCAGAGAGAGAGTGTGTGTGTGTGAGTGGTGACTCCTCCTGATGGAATCTGGCAACACTGATGGCCTCTTCTGCCAGGAGTGATGTCACTTCCGTCACCACTGACTTCCGTCTCCAATCAACACATGAACGTCGCTAAAGAAGTTTCACTTCCAAAAGTACATAGACGTGTAAACTTTCCCAAACTCACTCTACCTATGTTTCGCTTGAACTTTCCAAACGAGAAAGAGGGAGGTCTATTTAGTAGAGCACCCATTGACTTATACACCTCCGCAATACAACGCGGGAGAGATGCCTGTGAACATACCTTTGGGGCTCCACAAGAGCTGCTGCCCTCTGCACAGGACAAGTGTGCTAAGGGTTGACATTTACTTGTACGTTGTGGAATGTCAATCCCACACACTGGAATGTTAAGGAGCCAAGAGGACTCAAAGAACATTGTATTCGCAGCTGCATTTAATCTGAACCCCTTCAGTGTACAACTGCGTCGCCCCAAAGGCGGACAGCCTTTGGCACAGCCGAAGGCTGTGAGCCGATTGCTGCCATTCGCTGATGTTTGGTGATGTTAAAGCTTCTCTATTTCAATCTGAAACTCACCAACCCTTTTATCCCCTCTGCCCAATTTTCCAACTCTATCTGTCCATGAAATGTCTGTGCATTGACTGTATAACCCTGTTCTTCTAATGTAACCATGTATTGTTATAACTCTGTGCCCAGGACATACTTGAAAACGAGAGGTAACTCTCAATGTATAACTCCTTCCTGGTAAAACATTTTTATAAATAAAATACCTGGGAAACATCCGTATTTAAAACATTTGAATATACTTTACATATTTAAATTACATTATTTCCCAAGTATATCAGGTGTGTCACAGGTATTGTCGGCTAATATCATGAAAGATAATTTTCGAACATAATTGGCAAAGGTTACATTGTGCATTTTGTTTGCCCCCCTCTGGATCAATATAAATATAGCATGAGTATTTCAATTAAAATAAATCATAAAGGTGGAACTTGATGTACATACGTCTTTTTAGTCTAAATAATTATTATGGTACTATGTAGAGATCTGTATTATTTTAATGAGATAAAATGTACAGTATGCACGACAGGAGTCGACTAAAATACTGGAAGCCATCAAAGAGTTTACAGCAGCGGTGGTCAACTTCAGTCCCCAAGGGCCATCAACAGGTCAGGATTTCAGGGTTTCCCTGCTTCAGCACAGGTGGCTCAATCAGTCCCTGCTTCAGCACAGGTGGTTCAATTAGTGTCCCAGTCTTCGACTGAGCCACTGATTGAGCCGCTTGTGCTGAAGCTGGGATATTCTGAAAACCTGACCTGTTGGTGGCCATTGAGGACTGGAGTTGGCCTCCCCTGGTCAAGAGTGCAATGGAAACCTTGGATCATTGGGGGAAAAAAACTCTTCAAATTGTGTGATTGCTTTTTACAGTTTCACACATTCCTAGTTAGGACTGTAATTGCTAAGACACTCCCTTCCTGTCTGATGTTAGATATAGGGTCATATTTCCTAAGCAGACTTCTGCAATAAGACACCTTCTTCTAAGCAACTGCAATGGGCTATGAGGTGTCTTCTATCACCAGAAGGTGTCCTATGGATAGTGAATATGGCCTATAATCTCACTAGCTCGTGATGATAACCCTTCTTTTTTTTAATTTCAAATAATTTGGATTGATTTAAAGAAAAACAACAGTATACAGGATTAAACAGGTTACATGATACAGAAAGTGGCATACAGGTCGATTTCATACCCATTGGGTCACACACAATTTCATTTAGAGTGTATCCTTGTGAGGAAGCCTGAGCAATTTGGTTAGAGCTTGAGCTCGGTTCACCTGATTTACCTTTAAGAGTAGGTTGCATACAAGGTATACTAACAAGGAGAAAAGGATAGAAAGAGCACGGGGAGAGGAAGGAAAGGAAGGGGGGGAAGGGGAGGAAGGGAGTAGGAAGGAGAAAAAAAAGAGAAAGGGGAGAAGGTGGGAGGGGTAAGTAGGGAGGAGTCTCCTATACTCCCCATCCGCCCCTAGTCATGGAGAGCTGCTCATTTAGAGACAGGTTTAGGTACAAAGGCTAGACTATAATAAATGCTTTAGCCTAAACACACGTATGTCGTCTTGTCTTATCTCTGAAGCCAAGGGTGCCAGGTTTTGTGAAATTTGTCAATAGATTGGTTCAGGAAAGCTTTTCCATGAGCATTACATAATTTAACCGTCACTTTACAGTCTGTCTAGAAGGGTGGGCAAGTTTCTTCCATGTGGCCGCTATCGAGCATCTTGCTGCCATTAGTATAAATGAGATCAGTCGTTTTAGTGGATGGTCAATATTCTCTACTGTTTAGCCAATAGGAAGATCAGTGGGTCTACAGGGATTGTGTATTCAGTTATATCCTTGAGGATTTTTTGGAGCATAGTCCAACATTTTTGGATGGCGGGGCACGTCCACCAAATGTGTAGCATATCACCCTTTGTCCGCAACCCCTCCAGCACAAGTCATAAGCCTCTGGGTAAATCTGACTTAGTCTACTTGGGGTAAGGTACCACTGAAATAAGATTTTAGATATATATTCTCTTTAATCTATGTGCAGATTGAAGTTTTTGCTGCTGATTCCCAAATATCCTCCCAGTCATCCCTATCTATTTCTAGGTTGAGGTCTTCGGCCCATTTGGCCATATACTTACGAACTGGGGTATTTATTGATGACTCCATCCCCAGATATATCCCCAATATCAATATCTTTTGATAGATACCTCTCCTACAAAGAAACTCAAAGTTTGTGAGTTCAGGAAAGATGAGAGTCTGGGAGATTGTATGGTGGTAGTGTCGGATTTGGAGAAATGTAAACATGTGGAGGTTTGGGGTCTCGTATTTGAGACAGAGTTCCTGGAAGGTGAGAATGTTTCCTTTAGTGACAAAGGATGCTATTATCTTGATATTTTTGGCTTGGAATTGGTCGAATTGTCTCGATTTGCACCCTGGCAGGAAATACGGATTTTCAAAGATAGGGGATAGTTGTGATGGGGAGGACATAAGTTTATATTTTGTTTTGGTTTTATTCCAAATATTCCATGTGCACCTCATCAGCCCCAACTTGAACACCCTGGCACTAGGTTCCCAGATCTTCGCCGACCAGAGAAACAACGGCAGAGAGGAGGTCCCCATGTATCGGGACTCTATAGCAAGCCAACAAAAAAGATCCGTATCTGCATTACAGATCACCACCTGCTTAAGGCTGTGCTTATATATGATGCCGCCGTCACCATTGCGATAGTTGTAATGTAAGTTTAGGTGACGTCATTGGCCCAGTCTTGTTTTTCATCCTCTGCAGTTGATTGCTCCTGAAGGGCCTCCTCCATTTTAGATTCCAACCCATCTGTTCTTTGGGTCAGAGAGGATATATCTGTTCTAATTTCACTAATGGCATTTTTCAGATCATCCTGGAATCCTTGCCTCATGCTTACGAAAAGGGCCTCCATATACTGATTAGTGAGCTCTTCTCCTTCAGGGATTGGGAGCACTTTGTCCATTCTTTATCGGGCGGCACACGCGCTCTGTCGCCATCTTGGGTGTCCGAACCCGGACCCGCTGAGCGCTGAGTTACCCCAAAATTCCAGGAAACATCTTGGTTGTTTGCCTTTTTATTTTACTGGTCATTGCTAGGCTTCGTTGGCGACAGCCTTGTCCAGAAAGCGGGGTGGGAATAAGTGGAAAAAGCTTTCTTTAGTGAGATGCTATGAGAGGGTCTCAGGAGCTCATCTTCTAGTCGACCTTCCCCTGGGACATCATCGGAAGTCTCCTAACCCTTCTTTTTTAATTTATTTGCATATCTTTAAACAAGGAGCTTGAATCAAAGGAACTGAAGGGCCTTTGTTTCACAAATCTACCAGGCTCTAGAAATGTGTTAAAAAAGGTCTGACCGCACTGCTATCTCTTTAAGACTTTCAAATTCACAGTAGTCAATGTCTGAATGCGTGACATGCTTGAACTGTCAGCTTAATCTGCACTTACTGTATTCTTGGCTTTCAGATGTTCTGAATATTTCTCTGCAAACCTTTTGGCATGAGCTACTTCTGTGTTACTGAGAGACACTTGATGAAATGTCACTGTCTGAAACTTTTAGTACAAAGTTATAGACAATTCATAAGGGTCTGAACACAACTGAGACAATAATTTGGAACACAGCAATTATTCTCAAAGATTTTCTGATAGGCACCGACATCAAAAAGCAACGGATTTGATCGTTTGCAGTAGGACTGAAGGTCATCTATAAAGCTGTATGCTACTGGAGCCTCTGACAGCAAAACTACTGCTGTACAGCATTAAACTAATTTGTATTTCAAATTAACTGTATGGTTGTTTCAGTTGTCTATTTTGGCTACAGAATAATGCACCCCCCAGCCCCAGCATCTCGAAGAAAGTGTCAGCCTAAGAGCCCAACAAGTCTTCACCACCTTCTATGTACACATACCTCGGACACCCAGCATACTTATATGATGGAAAGTTGCCAAAAATACATTCCTGTGATCACCACCACAATCCCAGACTTTATTACAACCTGGATGTGGAAGGTATGTGTTGATACATATCTCTTTAGTAGCCGGATACTTCTATGATGCTAATTGATGATAATTCTTTCAGTACTCCAGATCCCTACAGAGTTTACCTCCACTTCCATGTACAGTAACTCTTCTCTCTATACATGCGTCCACCCCTTTAATGAGCTGCAGTATGTATGTATATCTTTATTTATATAGTGCCATCCATTTACTATTTATTTATTTATTTATAAAATGTTTTACCAGATAGTAATACATTGAGAGTTACATCTCGTTTTCAAGTATGTCCTGGGCATAGAGTTAAGACAAATAATACATGGTTACAAATACTGTTACATAAGTGAACAGGGTATACATTATATACAAGACATTGCATGCACAGTTAGAGATAATATATATTATAGGCGTATGTAACCGTTACAGACCAGATTAAAATGTGAGACAGCTTTAGTTTTGAAAGAACTTAAACTGGTGGAGGCTGTGAGAGTCTCCGGTAGGTTGTTCCAGTTTTGGGGTGCACAGTAAGAGAAGGAGGAGCGGCCGGCTTCTTTGTTGAGCCTTGGGACCATGGACAGTCTTTTGGAGTCAGATCTCAGATAAGTGCTGCATGTGGTAGGGGTGAGGAGCTTGTTCAGATATGTGGGTAGCTTGCCCAGAAAGTATTTAAATGTAAGACAGGAAAGATGAACTTTGCGCCTAGACTCAAGTGATGACCAATCTAGTTCTTTGAGCATTTCGCATTGATGTGTGTTGTGGTTGCATTGGAGAACAAAATGGCATATTGAATTGTAGAGGGTGTCAAGTTTGCTAAGGTGGGTTTGGACTGCCGAGCCATATACTAAAGTATGTCCCCATAGTCGATAATTGGCATTAGCATCTGCTGTGCGATACGCTTTCTGACCAGCAGACTTAGGGAGGATTTGTTCCTGTAAAGTACTCCTAGTTTGGCATAGGTTTTGGATGTAAGGGTATCAATGTGCATCCCGAATGTTAAGTGGGAGTCAAACCATAAGCATAAAATGTGTTTGTTTTGGGAAATCCAATTTTCAAGTCTCAAAAAGTCAGACTGAAGTATGTGTTCAAGGTCGGTGATGCTATGGCTGTGTGCATATAATATTGTGTCATCTGCATACATGTGTATTGAAGCTCCCTTATAAGCTGTAGGAAGATCATTGATGAACACTGAGAAGAGTAGGGGCCCCAGAACAGAGCCTTGCGGGACACCACAGGTGATATCCAAGGGGTTGGAGTGAGATGGACACATGTTGGGATCTACCTGATAGGTAGGAATGAAACCAGTTTAAAGCATGTTTCCCTATTCCAGAGCACTGGAGTTTGTTAAGCAGGATAGCATGGTCAACAGTATCAAACGCCTTAGCAAAATCTAGAAATATTGCACCAGTGAGTTGTCCCCGTTCCATTCCACACTGGATTTCATTGCAAACATTTAGCAGGGTAGTTATGGTGGAGTGTTTGGGGTGAAAACCAGATTGGAATTGGCTAGGGAAACTTGTCTTGGTAAAGTAATCACTTAATTGGGAGTGAACACATGTTTCCATGACTTTGGATAGTATTGGGAGAAGAGAGTTTGGCCTGTAGTTTGTAGTTTGAGGTAGTGTTTTTGCCCCCACTTTTGAAGATTGGGACAACTCTGGCAATTTGTGTAATCTCCTCTTCGGATACTGGGCCAAATTCAAAATTGTGGGCAGTGTTGGGAAGGGGTGGGGCTATATGGGTACTCCCAGGATCAGATTCATGTTTGTGGCTTGTGCTGCGTTTCGCTAATAAGTTAGTAGCACACCACACAAAGTAGTCATTGAATGCATTTGCAATGTCAATGGGGTTTGTCAGAGTAATATCCTCCTTAGTGATATTACTTGGTTGTTGCTGGTTAGAAGGTTGGAATATGTTGTTGATAACCTTCCAGAAATTAGCTGGGTTTGATATATTCTGGAGAAGATTGTCAGAGTAATATTGTGCTTTTGCATGTCTTGTTTGCCTTGTGCACATGTTCCGCAGGTATCTGTGGTGATTGAGATCCTTGGTAGCGCCAGTTACTTTGTAGCATTTCCACAAGGCATCCCTGAACTGGTAGAGTGCTATAAGGTCAGGTGTAACCCATGGAAGGTGGCCCGCCCATACTCTTATTCTGCGTAGGGGAGCATGGGTATCGCAGAGATTTAAGAACTCTTAAGTACTATACATAGTGCGTCACAGCAGTGATACACGTGACATAATAATCCAACACATAATGAGAAAAAGTGCTTTAAGACATTAATGTAACACTAGAAAAAGGAATCCGTGCCACAAGTAGCTTACAATCTAAGTGGTAAGTAGGGAGAACTTACAGAGACAGTAAGAGAGTGCTGTAGTAAGTGCCTCTGCATGGGGCCCAGATAAATGTATATGAGATGTATAATTTCAGCCAACCCATATCCTTCATTAAAGATGTGTGCTTTAAGATGGATCTTAAAAAGTGGATATAGAGGGTGCTAGCTGGATATTGAGGGGAAGCACATTCCAGAGGTGTGGGGCAGTCAGTGAGAGAGGTTTTAGGCAAGAGAGGGCTTTGGATACAAAAGGGTGAGACAGAAGACATCCTTGAGCAGAACTCAAGAGTAAGGAGGGGCAGTGATTCTAGCAGAAACATTTAGGAAATATTTGTAGGGGAGACAGACGAGAGGCAGGAAGGATGAACAGTAGAAGGTTACAATAGTCGAGATGGGAGAGAATGAGGGCCTGCATTAGAGTTTTAGCTGTAGAGCGACAGAGGAAATATTTGCAATGTTACACAGGAATAAAACAACAGATTTTACAGTAAACATGAAGAGGAGATTTGATGTTTTAAAAACTCTGTACACTATAATTTAATCCACAGAGAACTCTTCTGTTAGTCCATTGAAAGATATCATAACCCACAACAAGTCTATTCAAGTGAAATTACTGCTGGCTGTTACGGTCGCGTACGTCGCTGTGTACTGTCCAGCAGACAGACCCACTAGGCAGAGGTGGAGAGTAGAGACCGACCCGTACCTGGGATCCGAATCCTGAAAAATAGAGTAGTGAGGTCCAGGTCCAAAGTCAGGGCAGGAGAAGACAAGATAATCGTGGTCACTTTTACGGGGTTAGGGCTGGAGAAGCCAGAGTAATAAGGGTCACAGTTCCGAGGTAGGGCTGGAGAAGGCAGAATCGTCAAGACTTGGTATTTCGGCAACAGGCGAGGAACAAGGCAGGCAGGGCACTGCTTCCAGCAGGAGTGAAAGTAAACAGAACCTTGCACAGGCAAGGAAGAGAGGGGAATAAACCCTTATAAAGGGAGCAGGCAGGTGCAGGCAATACATGCAGAATGAAGCAGATGACCTGCCTTGGTGGCCATGTTGGGAGATCCTATATAGATCCAGAATGAGGCTGACTTCCTGCCTCAGCAGCCCTGTTGGTAGAGTCAGATGTCCTGCCTCACTGGCCATGTTGGGAGATCCTTATACTGGCACACTGTTACCTATATCAATGGGATTTGTTTGGGTTGTCATGGTACCAATTGACAATCAGAACACAAATACAAATGCTTTACAATGTAACACTGTAGGAGATATGTACAAAGGTTTTAGAACAGGAGACTTTTTAGGGGGGCATCATATAGCCTTTTATTAGCCACAATTTTGAAAATATCAGCTTGGGATAAGCATAAACAGGGTTAACAAAACAAACAGGTCTAGCTCCTATAGGGAGCACTGACTACACCAATAATTCAGTCCCTATCTGTGGGTTGGTGGGCTAAGCCCTTTACCAGCCATAACAAAGCTTAGTCTAGGGTAAATTTTACCTTCAGGCCCCCATGTTCCTCCTGGCTGAGATAGGGGATGGAAAGTCCAGGTACTGGGTGCTCTCTCTTCAGCGGTCCATGGGGATAGCTTCCTGGACCAGAGAGAGTTCAAATACAGCCTGCTCTCTATAGTGGTCCAGGGGCTGTCTCTGGATCAGCGACCTTTGCAGTGAGTCTGTAGGTTTTTATACCCCTAATGAGCCAGCTGAGGAGATTAATCAAACTAGCCTGTTTTTAATATGTAGCCAGGGCTGGTTTCTATCTACCAGTCTGCCCTTCTCCTGTCAGTTAGCCCTGGTAAGAGCAGGCCTGCCAGGACTAATCCTGGGTTTTCCCCACCCACAGAAGCTTCAGTGAGTCACAGGGATGGTGGTGCAACAAGGCTTTGTGTCCAATCAAGGACTCAGGCCTGGTTCCTGTTTTTCCTGTTCTTAAGGGGCTGCACTACCCAAATTCAGCAGAGTTGTCTCTACCCTTGAGAGAGACAGGTTCTCACACAGAAGTGCGGATTGGCTGTGCACTTACTGCCTTCTCCCCTTGGCGAGTTTGGAGTGAGAATGTTCCTCTGGTTCTAATAGGGAGTCAGAGAAGAGCAAGGACTGCTGTGGGGGCCCTGTACCTGCAGAGAATGTCCAGGGATACATCCTGAGGGTGAAGGCCCTAAGAAGTTCCTGTTGTTGTGTATGCTGTGCAATCTGCAGTGTGCAATAAAGTGTTCCTGTTTTACTATACCTTCCGGCCTGAGACTGCAATCTATCAGGGGAAGGATAAAGAAACTCTCCTGCAGGGATTGCTCCCCACATCCCTGGGGCCTGTAAGAGATGGAGACGCTGTCACCATGAGTACGAATCAGTTATTACCCCAGAAGCCTGTTCTGACATCCCCTACCACCATGCAGGAGACTCAGATCTACTGTGAGCCAGCAGGTATGCACCACAACACCCCATGTAGCAGAACAATCTCCCATGGGGGTGGGGGGGGGGGGGGAATATGTGCTGCAAATACATAAAAACTTCCAAAAAGCGCTAAAAAATGTACAAAATATCTATACATTACCAGTAATAAAAATGACCAAATACAAGATAGAAAAACCAAATCGTCCAATTTAGGGTGGGTGCTTCATCCTCGAGAGTACTCCCAAACTCTCATATTAATTGAAGAAGATAACTGTGAAAACGAGAAGAGCACAAACAAACACCCCTCTATGGTGCAGATTACTTTGTTTTCCTTATTAAACACAATAAAAAACTTGGGCATTATTCCCGTTTTCACAGTTCTAGCCTGTTTTGAGTTAACCTCCTCAGTGGGTTTCCCTTGTCTCACTATCTGACCGGGGATCCATGCTGTTATAAACACCTTCAGAGTCTGTGTGGCAGTTAGGTATAAAAGACACTACTCATTACTCATAAACACCAAACAACATATACACCCATAAGACAAACATCATTAACATCTACATTACTGTACACTACAAGACAGATTGGACAGGAGAAGCATTGAAGAGGGTGGAACTGAGTTACAACCCAATCCTGATTAGTATTAATAGTCTTGTATAGTCCTTTTTCTCTTGGGGAAACTGTGCTGGGCTTGAAACGGAATGCAAGATTTAGAAAGTCTGTTCATTGAAATAGAGAATCAGGTGACTTCCAAAGGTTGATCTACATTCTACAGTAATGACTGAAAGCAGTCTGCTTCAGTCTTCTTCTCTGGCAAACAGCTGGAAGGCAGAAAACAAGAAGTATTTTTAACAAAGAACTCCCTAGTTAATGTGAATACACCCAAGTATTGTTGATTTTAGGAAATCTCATTCTGTTAAAAAGGGTGGTAGGTTTGCACCTCATTTTAAAAATGGACATGGATTAACTATGTTTTAGAACAGAAAATCAGAGATCTTTTTTTAATATAAACACATTTTTTCTTGGAAATAACATTAAAGCATAAGTTTGGAAATACAATTTTGTGATACTCTGTACCTGCTAAATAGCATCATATTTCAGTCACTGACTGTTGTATACAGTCGTTTAAAAGTTTTAATGTATTTTCTGCTCATCCATCTGGTTCTTTTGTCCTGACATAGAGGTGCACATACGTTATAGTATATAAACTTGTAAGAAGCTGACACATTTTGTTTAAAGTTGGTGGCAGAGGTTGGGATTTAGCTTTACAGTTGAATGATTCTGTCTCTTAACATCTCCAACCCCTCTATCACAGCGCTAGAGATCTTTGGTCCTCAGAGTGCTGCTCATCCACGGCCTTGGGCTTGGGGGAAACCAGCTCTTTGGAAGCCCAACCCCTGGTAATATAAAAGGCGTAATTATGCACTGTATGACACTGCAGAGAAGGAGAAGCTGGGACAGCTGAGATTCAAATTGTGAGAGTCACTTATAGAGTCAAAAAGAGCGATCTCCTGTTAGCTTTACAAATAGTTAGTAATAGAGATTTTTCTTTCTTCGTCTTTATTTACATGTATATTTATACATACTTTAGTACTCTTTAGATTTGTCTTCTGGAATAATGTTATGTATTTTATTTATTTATGATATATTTATTTTCCTTTGGAATTAAATTTAACTTCCATGTCAGACCTCTTTGATACCCCATTTTATTATTATTATCACAAGCACTACAGATTGTTATCTTTAGTGTATGTGTATACATGCAGTGTCTATTGGGTTTTTATTACTCATTGATTCCAATATGTACACTATTTTGTAACCTCTTAATTTTATGATATGCATGCAAGGGGTTAATTTATCATTAACAATTAGTACCTCATACCCACCCCTTTGCTGCTATGAGGGTATTTAATGACTGATGTGGATGTCACTCATTAAAACCTGATGAAGCTCATGTGTGAGCGAAACGCGTTGTGGTAGAGCCATTCCATTGTAATTTCTCCTTGTCACTGCCCCTACACTGCATTGAGTGTGTTGTGCCGGTTGGGCTATCTTGCTAGAGAGTGCTTAGTGCGGGTTGCTGGTTTACAAGCTTGGACAAAGCTACCATATCTCACCACTACATACGGGGTACGCTGCCTTGCGCGAACCCGGAAGTGGTTGAGAGAGGCTGTGAGACGTGAAGCTTCAGCTGTTCCCAGTGCGCGGGAACACACGTCTCTGCCAGAAGATTACCGCCGAGCCAGAAACTCACGGAGCAGGGCAACAAGGAGATCTACTTTTATTGGATTTTACTGGATTACAGACTTTTAATATGCAAGTTGATATTTACGTTTATCTGCTTTGTTTATTACATTTCTTTCACCCTTGGTGTGCCTTGTGCTTTCTTTCTTCTATGATCGGTCCATCTGCAGATTTATCCTTCAGTGGACACTGTGGAGGAGGAGAATACCTCCACGCACAAGAGGGAAGGGCTGACCATTTTCAAGGTCCTTAAGGATGCAAGAGCGTGGATCAAAATCTCCATGTTCAGTGATTGTGTTAGGAATTTAAATGGTATATGAAGTTGGAATAAAAAGGTACAGATATATCTTTTTGTACAGCGCTTTTCATTATTTTGCTCTGTAGCGTGGAACATATTTCTCAGCCACCCTCAATTTGCGCCTGTCACAATACTTTTCATCTACAATATTTTGTCTTCGGTTTTCCATTGGTTCTCCAATTTTGGCACTGTGGACGAATGTTTTGCACCTTTCTTATAGTTTATATTTGGTTTACAAGTGATCAAAACTTTCTCCCAATTCACGAAAAGAACATATTATTCTCTGCTGTAATGAAAATAACTATTTACATCTTATCGACTTGTAATATTACAGATGTTATGTTCAAGCTACCTACGCTTTTTTCTTAATGTGTTATGATACGCTCTGATAAATAAACTTGGCTGACTCAGATGCCATTATCATTAAGTAAATTCTATGCTTGTCTTTTTGCAGTTACAGTATGTCTGTTGGAGAAATACGCTCCTACATGTACAGTATGTTTCAAGTAAGGAGCAATCCAAGCTAACAATAAGAAATAGAGCTGCAATTTCAAACTGTCATATTGTATCAGATCTTGGACTTGTGAATGCAATTTAAAGCAGCAATACAGATTAACGTTAAGCAAGGGGTCTCCAGAGCTGAACCTAGTCAATTTCAGCTCCGGGGACCCCCTACTTATAGAGATACTTACCTCCGTAGTGGTGCCAGTATCCCTGCAAGCAGAGAAATTGTCATCCTTAATCTAATGGTGGTGTCTAAATTTCACTCATCACGCGCGCCAATATTAAAGTTTGAAATTGCAGCTCTATTTCTTATTATCTACAGATGTAGCGTTATTGCACCCGCTGATGCAATAATGTGTTAGCACCGCCCCTTTTCCAAACGGGGCTAATGCAGACACAATGGCGTCTGCATCCGCTGGTGCGATGTGTGTGCCTGCTATATCTGTATCATATGTTCAAGTCAGATTTATTATTACCTCATAATTAGGCAATTCAACCTAGAATGATTGTAGCAGATTCTAAAGGGTTACTGGTGACCATACCTAGGTGATTTATGGATCTGTCCTAACTGCAACATGTGGACTTACTGTATGTTTTAAATCAGGGGTGTTCAACTCCAGTCCTCAAGCCCTTCAACAGGTCAGGTTTTCAGGATATCCCAGCTTCAGCACAGGTGGCTCAATTAGAGGGTCCGTCAAAGCCACCTGTGCTGAAGCAGGGATTGATTGTGCTACCTGTGCTGAAGCTGGGATATCCTGAAAAACTGACCTGTTGGGGGGTGGGGGTGCTTGAGGACAGGAGTTGAGCCCCCCTGTTTTAAAATTCTATCTAAGCATCAGTTTATTGGTAGAAGAGCCAACTTGATACAGATGCAGCGGCCGTTATTCGAACATTTCACGGAGCCGTTTTCGTGAACTCTGCTGTATTCCACGCGGCATTCACTCATTATTCTTCCGTGAACGCTGCCGTGAGTGCCGCCAATCACACCAGTGCACATCTGGAGTAAAACCAATGTAAAGAACAGCCATATTTGGAAAAGCAAAAGTCCCATTGCTTTTATTTGATCAATCTTGTGTTGTCTTCGGCTGCAGTTTTGCAGCCCGGTGACTGATAGACCTCAGAATCTCTGTCTCGCAATCCTAATCCGTGTTCCTTTTTAAAGCCTTTGCCAGGCAGGGAAGCATAATTACACCAACCTTTACTTTGGCATGATAAAGCCAGCCCCATGCAGTGGCAATTGCAATAAGTGTTGTCATTTTCTGCGTATCTGTTTCAGTAAGCCTATAATACATGTTGGCGTAATGAGAAGTGAAGCTGCTGCTTTGGCAGGTGGTGTTTTCCTGTTGTTTATCCAAATTTGTACGGCTGTAAAATTATTCATCACTTGTCATAATCCGCATGTAATAGTCATAACAAACTTGCGAAAATGTGGGTCATAAAAAATCCAGCAAAATCTCTTGACAGCTCCATCTGGTTCAATGAGTACCTGGATCACTTGTTGGGAATGACTTTCTTTGGCACGATGTTCAGAGGAGTAACAAATGGATGGAGACAATTACTGCAATGCATCTGCCTGAGCCATGCTGTACCAGCCATACTCGTGGCATGCTTAATAAGAAGGGGTCCAGCAGCGATGTACTACAGTATACAGATGAAAATATGTACCACAGTCAATGATGTACTGAAATCAATTATATTAAGTATGTATATGCCAAAGCATTGTCAGGGTCAAACAAATACTGTTAGTGATGTATGTGTAAGGTAAGATAAGGTCACAGAAACCCTGAGAAAAGGAAATACAATGTTATATCTGAACTACAATCAATAATCTAGAGTTAAAGCAGCAACTTTTTTAAAACTCAGTTAAACTAGGGCAAGGGCAGCCAACTACGGTCCTAAAGGGCCACCAGCAGGTACGGTTGTCAGGATATCCCTGCTTCAGCATAGGTGGCTCAATCAGTGGTTCAATCAAAGACTACACCACCTGTGCTGAAGCAGGGATATCCTGAAAACCTGACCTGCTGGTAGCTCTTGAGAACTGGAGTTGGCCACCTATAGTGACCCTTACACTGTTTAATACTACACATCTATGGAAGTATCTGCTAAAATGGTTTATGCTTTACAAAAAGCAGCCCCCTTTCTGATTACTCGGTCTCTCCCTTTCCGCTCCCTGACCATCACTTACTATCCTTCACAGCCACTCATTCCCCTCACCCCCTTCCTACCTGTTCTACTCGCTACTCTCGAGACCTCTGTTCTGACATATACCCTGAAATCCAATGCACGCCATCTTTCTCTGTATTTGACTCCCTCCTCCAACTTCCTATCCTTCCTTCACTTCTCCTCAACACTTTGCCGATCACTTTAAAGGCAAAGTAGATGCTAACCACAAGGAGATTCCTTCTGTCCTTTGCCCCTCCTCTCTGCTTCCACCTAAACCTCCTTCTTCCACTCTTGACTCCTTTTCTCCTGCTATAGATTTGGAAGTTTCGAAGCTGTTTTTTCTTCTCCCTCTCCCACATGCCCTCTTGATCCTATCCCCTCACACCTTACCAAAACTCGTACTCCTCCCTCTCACCCATATCTTTAAATCCTCCCTGTACTCTTTCACTTTCCCCTCCTCCTTTAAGCAGACAGTGGTCAAACCTATTATCAAAACACCCTTGACCAGAAGTGAACAAGCAATTTTTCAATGAAACCACAGGTGTGGCGAATTAGAAGTGAAAATCGCCCCACCATGTAAAAATTGAGAAATTAGGTTGCTCAAGCGAACATTTAAAACAACACACACTGTTTGTCTGCTTCCCTCACCTCAGCACTATCACCTGCTGCTGCTTCACTCAGAAGTGTATGTACAGAGCTCCTAGGCATTGTGGAATCAGGTTGTATTCTTCTTTTCATTTGTGTTATTTTGGAGTGAAACTGTGGGGGATTGTGTGTTTTGTAGAGGTTTAAAGGTTGCTTCTGGGGTTTAAAAACCGTTTTTGGTTTTTCACCCAGGGACTGCAGTGGTTTTTTAACCCAGCACAAGCTGCATTTTGGCTGGCTGGAAACTGTAGCTTTCAACCCCTCTCCCCTCCCAAACACTGGTTGTTTAACTGGCTGTTTTACTTCTAATTTAACTTTATTTCTTATTGTTATATTTTGGAGTGAAACTGTGAAGGATTGTGTGGTTTGTAGAGGTTTAAAGGTTGTTTTTGGGGTTTTAAAAACCGTTTTTGGTTTTTCACCCAGGGACTGCAGTGGTTTTTCAACCCAGCACAAGCTGCACTTTGGCTGGCTGGAAACTGTAGCTTTCAACCCCTCTCCCCTCCCCAAACACTGGTTGTTATACTGGTTGTTTTACTTCTAATTTCACTTTTTTTTTCTTAAGCCTGATTCCTCCTTTCTCACCTGCAATTAAAGGCTCTGTGTCTTTTCTTTAAAGACTTATAAATTGTGTGGCTTATTGCAACAGAGAGAGAGTAATAAGGGGAAAAAAGAGGAAACTACAGCAGGGTTTAAAAGCTGTCTTTTTCCCCCTCCCTTTGCAGAGAGGTTAATTGGTTCTTAAAAGGACAGTTCCTCTTTGCACCTTTCTCTCTAAACATTACCTCCTCCCCTGACTAAAAGGCTTAATATTATCATGCCTAAAGGAGGTAGGAGTAGTGTGGCAATGGGGACCACACCCGGATACAGGACACCAAAACTGTGGCCCCTAAGAGCAACACTCTTAGTCACAGCCCTAGGCCTGGTCCTTCCAGTGCCCTGGCCACGCCTCCCCCAGCGCCTGTTAGCAGCGTGGCTCCTGCGGCCCCAGTTCAAACATGGGTGCAGATAACAGCTGCAGGCGTCGACCCCAGCAACAACAATGCTGGGGCCACGCCCGGTGTGAGCAGGAAGCTTGGGGTGAGATGCCCAATCTCACCTGGCCTGAACATGGAGATCTATGTAAGGGCTGTGGCAGACGTTGTGGGTCCCTCTGCTGTGATGGCGGCCAGCAAGATGTATGGGAGGGGCATTTTCTTCCTCCGTACGCAGACTGCCACCCACACCCTGGTGCAGAAAGGCATCAATGTAGGGGGGATCTACATCCCTATAGAACCCATGGAGGGGTTAGGCACAAAGGTCATCCTTTCAAATGTGCCCCCCTTCATCCCAGACAGCCTCTTGCGGCTGCACCAGCAAACCCTGGGAGACATTAAGTCTCCTATAAAAAAATTGCCTATGGGCTGCAGAGATAGGGCGCTGAGGCATGTGCTCTCATTTAGGCGGCAGGTACAACTGCTGCTGCCGGGGAGCACAGAATCTGTGGAGGGTTCCTTTAGGGTGCCCTACGAGGGCATTCAATATACTTTTTCTATGGCACGGAGGGGGTTAGGTGTTATCTGTGCAAGGAGCTGGGGCACACTCGTAGGAGTTGCCCCAAAGGGAATAGAAATCCCACCTCAGCTCCTGCACCCGCCCCTCCCTCTGCCAAGACACCCGGTACCGCTGTGCCTACCACAGCGGGGCCCTCGAGGGCCCAGGTCCCCCCTGGGACCGCAGAAGATGTCGTTGCCCCATCTCGGGTGGTGACATCTGAACCTCTCCCTAAAGATCAGAGGGAGAAGGTAAAAGCCACCCCACAACAGTCACCCTCTGTTGTCGCTGTCCCCCCCCAAGAACACCTTACCCCCATTGTAAGCACCGTACAGGGTGCGGGGGAGCAGGAGGAAGCTCCTGCTGGGGAGGCAGCGGCACCCTCTCCTGGGGAATCAATCCCCAGGAAGAGAAAATTTAAAAATAAAAACAAGAGGGCGTTTGAGGAGGTCGAGGTGGGTGAACCGGATTACGTTCATCCACGGATGTCTCCTAAAGGGAATGAAACATCAATTCCGCACGAGGTGGCTCCATCCGGCCCACTGGTTGGGATTGACCAGTGTGAGCCGGATCTCATAAATGAACAGCCCCCCCCCCCCTCGAAGATCTGGAGGGAATGCAAGAGGAGGTACCCGACATCTCTGGGGTGGAAGGCCAAGGTGCTCAACAGCATGAGGCCTTACCCCTAGAAATAGATGTTGGGGAGCCTCCCAACGCCCCTCTGGGTTGGAGAGAATCCCCCGGAGACTTGTGTTTCGGTGAATTTACCCCACCGGACACAAAAAAGATACCTGTCTTCGGGGACCCGGGGGTCGACCGGGATCCCCTTCCGGTTGTACCGCCTTCGGATGACGCAACTAAAGAAAAAAAGCCCCGGTTTGCGTCACCTGAGGAAGGAGATGGGCTAGGACTGACCCCCGTGGGTGGGGGTTTGGAGGGTGTTTTGGTGAGCACTTCCGATTACATCTGGGAGTTGTCTGACCTGAACCCTCTTAGTGCAGAGTTTTGGGCAGGCACTTTATTGGGAGTGAATGCTGGGATAGACCCTCCCTTTGAGGTCCTTGCTAATGAGTGCCCTCCCATGGTGGGTGAGTGCCCTCCCGTGGATGGTGAGGACCCTCCCGCGGATGGTGAGGGCGCTCTCCTGCGGATGGTGAGGGCCCTCCCGTGGATGGTGAGGGCCCTCCCGTGGTTGGTGAGTGCCCTCCCGCAGGTGATGCGAACACCCATGGCATGTGTGCTTCTGTGGCCCCCGAGGACTCTCGGGAGACCACTGCCTCTGCCATGTTGCCACCAGCTGCCCCTGAACATCCTGACTCGGGGATGGAGGTGGAGAGCACAGTGGACCCCCTCGTGGAAACACCGAGGAGGGGATCCAATCTAGGGCTGAGAGAGGCCCCCGCAGAGAAGGACGGGGGTCTTGAATTCTCCAGCCAAGAGGAGCCTGGGGAGTTGGGGTTCAGAGTGGAGTCCTCTGGTACAATGAAGTCGGTGGACTCCTCGATCCCCGTTATCCCTGCCCGGGAGATAGATAGTTTCCTGGATGATACCCTCTGTAGACATGGACATACGAAGGTGCAGTTGGCCCTTGAGAGGTGGAGGATGCTTCAGTCATACTCCACTCTCTCAGAGTATATATCAAGGCTAACCACAAGGCCAAACTTTCCGGGACTATCGAACATGCTCGGGTCCTAAAGTTTAACAAAGTGTTGCGAGAGCACATAAAGGCTTCTCGGGGTATAGTACCCTGAGCGCCTATGGGAAGCAAGACTCTTGATTACCAATGGCTTTGAGCATCGGTACGCTAAACGTAAATGGATGTAAGGACGGGTTTCGCAGGTTCCAGGTACTCTCCTTTTTACAAAAGGGAAAGTACTCTGTGAGTTTCCTGCAGGAAACCCATACCACTCCAGATGCTGAAGCCAGCTGGCATCTGGAGTGGCGAGGCAAGGTCTTTTTCAGCCACCTCACTTCGACATCTTCTGGGGTGGTGACCCTGTTCTCTGAATCCTTTCAACCTGAGCTGCTGTTTGCCAAAACTGTTGTTCCAGGTCGCCTGTTGCATCTCAGGGTCCGGCACGAGGACTACACGTTTAATTTCTTGAACGTGTATGCTCCTGCCACCGGACCCCTGAGAAGGCAGTTCTTCGTCAGATTGTCCGAATACCTGGAGACAGTCGACGCGGATGAACACGTGGTGCTCGGGGGTGATTTTAACTGCACCCTCGAGGCTCTGAGGGACCGGAATGGTCTGGAGCCACACCCGAGTTCTGCGTCGGCCTTGCGGGAGGTCATCACCCGCTACTCCTTGGTAGACGTCTGGCGAGAACAACATCCCGGGGTATCCACTGAGTTCACCTATGTTAGAGTGTTTAGAGGTGGACGGATATCCTGGTCCCGGATCGATAGGCTGTACATATCCAGCCACAGCCTGTCGCGAGCTCAGTCCAGTACCATTAGGCTAGCGCCGTTTTCAGACCACAATTGTGTGTCCGTGACGGTGGCGCTAATACAAGCAGCGCCCTCGGCCGCCTATTGGCATTTCAACAATACGTTGTTGGAGGACAAGGGGTTTGCGACGTCGGTCCGAGACTTTTGGATAGCCTGGAGAGGTTGCAGGTCAGACTTTGCCACGTTAGAGCAGTGGTGGGACGTGGGCAAGGTTCATCTGTGCCTCGTTTGTCAAGAGCACACTAAAGGTGCCAGCAGGCGGCGCGATGCTGAGATCGAGACACTTAGGGAAGAGGTGCTCGATCTCGAGAGCTGGCTGTCTGTGGCAGGAGACCAATTCCTGCAGTGTGCGTACGTGGAGAGGAAGTGCGCTCTCCGGGACTTGGAAGATCGGAGAGCTCGGGGGGCATATGTGCGATCCCGCATCCACTTCCTTCGGGAAGAGGGTCGCGGGTCGCGCCTCTTCTACGCGCTGGAGAAAAAGAGGGGAAACCGTAAACATATCACCTGCTTGCTAGCAGAGGACGGTACCCCTCTGACTGACCCGGAGAGCATCCGGGACAGAACCCGGAGGTTTTACGTAGATCTTTTCTCTCTGGAGTCCATCCAGCCGGATGCGTGCAGGGTCTTATGGGAGGGGCTTCCCACGGTCGGCGAGGGTGGAAGAGAGCGGCTTGAGTTACCTTTGACTCTGACCGAGCTCTCTGAAGCTCTTAATCTCATGTCCCACGGAAAAGCGCCGAGGCTAGACGGGCTGACTGTGGAGTTCTTCCGGTTTTTTTGGGAGATGCTGGGACCTGATTTCACCGAGGTCCTGGCCGAAGCCCTGGAGACTGGTGAGATGCCCCTTTCATGTCGGCGGGCAATACTGTCTCTGCTGCCGAAGAAGGGGGATCTCCACCAGATCTCTAACTGGCGACCGGTCTCACTGTTCAGCACGGATTATAAGATCGTAGCCAAAGCGCTATCGCTGAGGCTCAAGTCCGTGCTGGCAGAGGTGATTCACCCTGACCAGTCCTATACTGTCCCGGGCCGGAGCATTCATGACAACATTTTTCTGGTCCGGGACCTGCTACACCACGCGCAGAGGACTGGTCTGTCACTCGCCCTCCTGTCCCTAGATCAGGAGAAGGCGTATGACAGGGTTGATCACCGTTACCTCATGCAGACCCTGCGGGAGTTTGGCTTTGGCCCACAATTTGTGGGCTTTCTCCGGATGCTGTACGCCTCTGCAGAGTGTCTGGTAAAAATTAATTGGTCCCTGATGGCACCTTTTGTGTTTGGTCGGGGAGTACGTCAGGGGTGTCCCCTGTCTGGGCAACTATACGCTCTGGCCATCGAGCCCTTCCTCTGCCTACTGAGGAGGAGGCTCACCGGGCTGGTGCTGCGGGAGCCCAGCATGCGGGTAGTCCTGTCGGCTTATACCGATGACATGCTCCTCGTGGCCCAGGACCTAGATGATCTGGAGCGGGCACAAGTGTGCCAAGAGGTCTACACCGCGGCCTCTTCTGCTCGGATCAACTGGTCCATGTGCTCCAGCATTTTGGTGGGTCCCTTACAGGTGGACTCTTTGCCCCCCGCGTTTCGTAATATCTCGTGGGGGAGTGATACTCTCAAATATCTGGGAGTCTACCTGTCTGCTGCGGAGGACCCAGCCCCAGAAAACTTCAGTGAACTTGAAGAACGAGTCATTGCTCGTCTGGGGTCATGGGTGTATCTGTCGAGAATGCTTTCCCTTAGGGGAAGAATCCTGGTGGTCAACCAGCTGGTGGCCAGTCAGCTTTGGCACCGGCTGATAGCCATGGGTCCGCCCCCCGAATTTATCAACAAGATCCAGAGGAGATTGATGGATTTTCTCTGGGGATGGGGAAACATTGGGTCTCTGCGGGGGTTGCGTGCCTTCCTTTGGAGGAGGGTGGACAGGGAGTGGTGTGTGTCCGCTCCCAGTTACACACTTTCCGCCTCCAATACCTGCAGAGATACCTATTCGCAGATCCGTCTCTGCAGTGGTGCCAGCTGGCGACCAGTTTCTTTCGCCAGCTGCGCAGTATGAGGTATGACAGGCAACTGTTTATCATCAGGCCCGAGGATTTAGGTAGAAACCTCTCGGAGCTGCCGGCATACTACCGGGACTTATTAAAGGCCTGGAAACTGGTCTCCGCGACCAGGAAGGAACAGGCGGTGGGGGTTGATATCCTCGCCGAGCCCCTGCTGTATAATCCGGCAGTGGGGGCTCGGATGTTGGATTCACCCTCTATTTGCCGCCGGCTAATCCTGGCGCAAGGGACCAGAGTCGGGGATCTCCTGGACTATGAGCAGCGAGACTGGGTAAGCGCAGAGGTGCTTGCCCCCCGTATGGGTATGCTTACTGCCTGTGTCCCTCATCGTTTTATCCGGGAGATTAAAGATGCAATCCACCCCGACTCATGCACCTTCATCGAGGGGGTTTTGCAGACCGGACGGAGAGCCTTGTCAACCTATCAACTTCAGCTCTCCGGATCTTTGCGTAGAACCCAAACCACGGCAACCCCCTCGGGCTCCTATCTCCCCCAGCCTCAGCAGGTTGGGGGATATGTCCCCGGCATGTTTTCGCGGCATGCCGAGGAAAGTCCAGTATTCTCTGGTGCTCCATATAGTGCACTACCTCGCCCTTGTCACCGCCCAGATACCATCTGGAGGCGGGTATTTCTTGGGAACGAGGGCGAGAGACCCCGGTGGAGAGAGCTCTATTCAGCTTTGGTTCCCCGTCCCGCCGGGGATTTGAGTTGGAGGGTCCTCCACGGTGCACTGAGCACAGGAGAGTACTTGGCACACTTCAAGGTCTCCCCCGCCGCCTGTCCCTTCTGTGGCGAGCGGGAGTCCGTATTCCACATTTATCTGAGCTGCGCCAGACTGCAGCCCCTCTTATCCACCTTGAGGAGCCTTCTTCTGCAGTTCTGGCTGGGTTTTTCCCCTCATCTTTTTATTTTTGGGTGCCCAGTGTCCCGAGACAATAAGCCTAGGAATCTCCTAGTCAACCTGCTCCTGGCAGTGGCTAAGGTAGCCATTTACAAGACCAGGAGGCAGTGTTTGGAGAGGGGGGTCCCAACGAACATTGTGGCAGTATTCTGGGCGCTGGTGCACTCCCGTATTTGGGCAGAGTTCATGTACGCTGAGTCCGCTGGGACGGTTTTGGAGTTTGCCTCCCAGTGGGCGTTAGGCGGGGTGCTCTGCTCGGTATCCCCCATCATGGGTTCTTTTGAGTTAACCCTTCTTTTTTAAGTGCACTTTTTACAGTGCACTTGTTGGTTCCCTTATATATTTGTTTGACTGGTTTTTCTTTGTTCTACTTGGCAACAAGTAGAATTGCTGTTTAGCTTCGCCGGCCAATCAGTATTAAACCAGATCAAAATAGGCTCCCCTCAGCACTATCACCTGCTGCGTCACTCACCTAAGCACTATCACCTGCTGCTGGTTCACTTCGTTGACTCATTCAGAAAGCGGAAACCAGCACACGCCGTCAGGAAAAAGTTTATTTTACTGTGGAAGCTGGCAAAATCAAATTCGCCACACTTTCATGGCCAATTTACCAGTTGTGGCGATTGGCGACAGGGGTGCCCACCTTGGCACTAGACCCTATGTGCCTTACTAAATACCAACCTGTATCCCTCCTTGCTTGTGCCTGCAAAGTGCTAGAACGTCTCATGTTCTACCGTATTGTGACAGGGTAAATAAAAGCCACCAGCTATATGCCTGGAAAACCTATGTCTAGGCTGCAGTGCAGCACTGACTAGGTTAACTTCAGTTGGGAACCTCAGGACAATTAGTTGGATCCCAGCTGCCTAATCAAGGTGTGTTAAAACCCCAGGCTGTAGACACATGGGGCTGGCTGTTGAGGAGAGAGGAGTAAGCTACTGAAGAGATTACTGATACAAGGTCTGTAAGCAAAGTAGATAAATTATGAACTGTCTGTCCCCTGCATAGAAAAGGGAAGCTGCCTTATTTTTAGACTGTATGCTAAAGAGAACTGTTTTGTTTGGTCTGCTGAAGTAAAAGCCATTTTTCTTTTGTTTACTGATTAAAAACCATTTTTTCCTTTTGTTTGCTGATGAAAAGCTATTTTTGTTTTGTGTGCTGTATATCTTTTAAGGCTAAATAAATAAGCCTTGTCAAGAAACCCGCGTGTGTAGTTGCATGTACCCTGCAACACGTATGATAAACTTCCTTAATTCCCATGCCCTCAAGGACCTTTTACAATCTAGCTTTAATACAACTCACTCAACAGTGATTGTGCTCACTAAAGTAGCCAATAAACATGAAGCCAAAACCCATGGTAATTTTCCCCTACTAATCCTGATATCTCTGCTGCCTTCGATACTGTCAAGCACCCTCTTCTCCTTCATAATCTAAACTTCTTTGGTATCGACAACAAAGCTCTATCCTGGTTCTCATCTTACCTCTTTCATGGCACATTTTCGGTCTCTATTGTTAACATGTCTTTGTCTTCTGCTAAATACTAATAATAACTTTATTTCATGTAGTGCTTTTCTCCCAATGGGACTCAAAGCGCTTCACAATTATAGTATAGCACGCGGTATGCAGCATTGTACATAGAATTATTACAGACACAGTTCCTGTCCAGATGAGCTTACAATCTATGATTTTGGTGCCTGAGGCACATGGAGATAAAGTCACTTGTCCAAGGTCACAAGGAGCTGACACCAGGAATTGAACCAATTCCCCTGCTTCAAACTCAGCGTCATTTACTCACTGAGCCGCTCCTTCTCCTGTTGATCTGTTGGTGTACCTCGGGCTCTGATCTGGGACCATTCCTTTTTCTCTCTACACACTATCACTTTGTGACCTCATCAACTCTTTTGGCTGCAGATATCATCTCTAAGCAGATGATACACCGACATCCGTCCACCCCTACCATCACGCCTGCAATCCAGTCCCAAATCTCTGATTGCATCCTGGCTATATCCTCATGGATGGTAGTCCGCCGCCTTAAACTTAACATGTCTAAAACTGAGCTGTTCATATTTCCCCATAAACCTGGCCCAATACCCCCTTTTTTCATCACTGTAAATGGTTCTACCATTTATCCTGACGCCAAAGCACATTACGTAAGAGTGATATTTGTCTCTTCCCTTTTCTTCTCCATTCACATTCCGGGCATTGCTAAAACGTGTTGCTTCTTCCTCCATAATATTGCCAAGATCTGCCTTTTCCTCTGTCGTGCTACTGCTAAAACTCTAATGCAGGGGTATCCAAACTGGGGGGCGGGTGACTTTTCTGGGGGGTGCGGCAGTTGCAAATGCCCCGCGCTCTTCCCCAAGGCATGTAAATGAAAAGCCTGGGGATCGCGTGAGGCCTCTGCAACACTCAATTTACCATAATTCAGACGACTGTGTGACGAGTTGCATCACTTGTTTTTTGTTACGTCTCTCTCTGCAAATGCCATTTATTGTTTTTTTGTCTTGTTCTTTATGTATTGTTCCATATGCCATATAATCAGCAGACACCCAATGGGTTAAATTAAGATTATTAATTAGTCAAGTTTGTACTATTTAAGGGCTGTTAGTCCCTCCATCTTCTAACCCCTGATGAAGTCGCCAATACTGTTGCGCCGAAACGCGTAGGGTTACGCAATAGGACTGTTCACCAAGGAGTCTGGGAGAAGCAAACAGCAATATACAGACAGGAGCTGTGGAACCAGGAGAGGTATCGCGATTGTGTCGGGGGACTACTGTGCGGACGCACATCTCTGGAGTGCACCCAGATCTGGAAGTGGATACACAGCACACACCGCTCACCACGAGGTTCCAGCTCTCCATCTGAAGAATACCAGTGACCAACCCGAAGAACCTTGCACTTTGTACAGATCCTTTGCACATGTTTTATCTACTTTTGTGAGTGGCCTATTTTGATCTCGGTTTTATTAAAATATCGTACCGATTAACGCTACGGAGGCTGCGCTGTCCTTTTTTGTTTAATAGTTAATCGAGGAAGGTGGTTGCTCCTGTGGATAGCTGTTCTGTGTTTCCAGGGTTTTTATTCTCATTTTTTTGGCATGTTTTGCTGTTTGGCATTTTTTGTTACTCTTACGCTTCTGTATTCCCACCTCCCCCCTTTCCCTTGTCTTACATGGTTGTCTGTCTGTTTGTCCTGTGTTGTTTGCATCTCTCAGGCTCAAATACCTAGCCTTTGTGATTATATCCACCTTTTTATTAACACCTTCCCTACCTCTGTCATTTTCCCTCTAAACATCTATAGTGATATATTCATTTATCACATTTTGGCACTGTATTTTGTTCTGTATATGTATATATGTGTATATATATATATATATAATTTTTTTATATATATATATATATATATATATATATATATATATATATACAGTGTTCGACAAACCTATACATTTGCACGCCCCGGGCGAGTGGATTTAACATCATGGCGAGCTCCTATTGGCCCAAGCAGCACACGTGTGGTACCAGGTGGCGAGTAGATTTTGTTGTTCGGCGAGTAGATTTGTTGGTGATTTGTCGACCACTCTATATATATATATATATATATATATATATATATATATATATATATATATATCCATATACATTTCTTGTCACCTTTTTCACCCACCATACTGTAACTTAACATGTGTATGGTAAATCCTACAGCCTTGAAAATTGCAAGTACAATCAACCTCACACTGCTTACTGCCATCAAGGTCTGTGAGAGGTTTCTCTGGCTTTGCATATAATCCCATGATTTGCTTAAAAGCTGTGTTAACAGCGAGCATTATCTTATAAGGGTTCTATGTAAAAATGTTTTTCAGGCAAAAGGTGACACAGTGTGCTCATTTGCATGTCATTTTCCAAAATCCCTTGCTGCAGTGGAAGCACTGTATGCTGGGGATAATGGTGAAAGGCAGGGCCTCTCTAAGACATGTGAATGTGCTCACAAGTGATCTTTTTATTTGCTATATGCTATACGGTGGAGGTTTCTTGTCGCCTTTTTCACCCACCATAACTTAAAAAAAAAAATTATATATATATATATATATATATATATGTCATTCGCAAGAAAATCTGTCGCCTTGGATTGTCTCTTTAAGAGTTCTAAAGAAATTAATGGGATTGAAGAAAAAAATTTCTTAGTGGGATACATTGTAACCAGTGCACTGTGTTTGGGATATTATTTACATCATTAGTCTGTGATCAGATGAAGGGTGAGCGCTCATATCTACTTACGCAGGTTTAAACCACCCCGAGTCACATCACATCACCAGCAGCTCATGAAGTGACATGACTTTATGCCAAAGCTTCTCGATATGTCTCTGAAGTTCAAGAGAAGCTGTGAACCTTCAAACCTTCTTACAACTTCATATTCTTACAAGTCACATACAAAGTGTCTAATTTGGCAGATGACAAAAAAGCTGAGCATTCTGTTAAAGCAACCGTGAACTCAAGTGCATCATGGGTGAATGACAACTCACATTATTAAAGTGTCACCTCAAATGTGTTCATAAGGCCTCAGTGTGCACACACATTTGTAATCCAGCCCTGAAAATTACATGCCACATGTATAGCTATAATGAGCATGGCAACACATTCTAAGCATCTTCTATTCAGACAACAATGATGAACATCATAGGATCATAGAAGCAAATATATAATAATCTGATTATTTACCCAATTGGTAAGGTCATTTGCTGCCTTACATTGCAAGAATGTTTCTAAAATCGGTGGAAGGGAGTAGATGCTGATATGTAAGACGTATGGAGAAATATACTTTAACAAACCGAAAAAGGTGGTGTTATGGCAATTTGTGTTACTTTGTTACAGCAGTACAGATCAATATAGGGCTGGTTACAGCTATTCCAGTTCATTGCAGGAAGGAATGTACATGAATAATAATGGTATGCCTAGGATCTAAAGCAGTCCTATCCACTAAACTGACAGGTACGCAGTTGTGCAGAATAATAGCTTTTGCATAATCCAGGGGTTCTCAACCCCAGTCCTCAACCCCAGTCCTCAAGGGCCACCAACAGGTCAGGTTTTCAGAACATTCCTGCTTCAGCAAAGGAGGCTCAATCAGATGCTCAGTTAAAGACTGCATCACCTGTGGAAAAGCTGGGATATCCTTAAAACCTGACCTGTTGGAGGGTCTTGAAGACTGGAGTTGAGAACCCCTGGCATAATGAACTAATTCTGTTATTAGTCACGCTGCTTTTTCCTTGCCCTTGAATAATTTCCTAGAATATTAATATCTTCTGTTGTCATTCTCAATTTGAAAGCATCCAACGGATAGTGTCTTATTAGCAGCAACACATTCACTGCCATAAAGTAAAAAGAACAACACAAACCCCCCACATTTAAAATAATTGCACCTTGCAACCTCCATGTGCAGCCTCACCAACTTGTTCTGCAGATACTTAACATGGATGTCCAGCACTGAAAAATGAATCAAGGGAAATCTGATAGTAACAGGTAATCATTGAGGAGGCATTTCTGCTTCAATGGAATTAACTGGGGCCTAGGTTTACTAATCTCTGTTAATTTAATAAAAAAATAACATTACATGAGGAGAGATAGAAACAGACGGTATTTTAATTACGGCAACACCAGAATCACTAAGCTTATTATATGCATAAATAAACTCTGTAAGTCAGCTCATTAGCATTTGGGTCTACGGTGGCTATTGAGCACTTATAAACAAATAACTAGAGGTGCACACATACGCAAACTTTGCAAATGTCACCCTTTTTAGTTTTGTTTGCTTTGAGCCAAAAATATACAACAAGTTTACCTGACGCTCTAAAGTCAATGGGCATTGCCTGTTCAATGAACTCTGATTACTTAAATTTGATCAAACTTAAAAATAAAAAAGGGTTATGCCCCTGAGCTGCTTTATCGCCACTTTAAACATTTTGAAGAATTTGAGCTAGTTGGTTAAAGCTTTTAATGCGCAGAATTCAAGTGAGGTTTTCACTGAGAGCTTCGTTGAAGCAAATCTCAGCTATTGACAAATCACTACAGATAACGCATATGCACGTTAAGAACAAATAGCGACCATGCGCATTGAGAAATGTGATGTTTGTGGCCATTAAGGAAAATGACTGAACATGCATGTTAACCCATAATAGATTTAAAAAAAATTAAAAATGACAAATAATAAATACTGAAGGAGCAAATAACGATCGAAATTAATGCTAATGAGGCATCATTCTTTTTTTGACAAACCATTTATAGAGTCCAGACCCTGTATCCTGGGTCCAGTGCTCAGGATGCAGGGCCATAGCTAACAACGTTCACCTGTCTGAAAATAGGAGACAAGTTTCAAAAATACTTTTTAGTCCTTTGAAGTTTTTGTGAAGGTTACATTGAAATAAATGGGATATCATATGAAATTAACAGGAATAAGTGATGGGTTAGATTGCATTTACAGATGTATTAGATTTACTGTTCTCAGTGCCTCAAATCCCCATGATTAAAGACACACTATCACACTAGCACCGCCAATCATTACTCCAGAGTACTACGACCAATGCTAAAACGCCATTTTTCCTTCCGTAACTGCTCATTCGCGGTCACCACATCCAGTCCAGAAAACAAAAATAATGGCCGGGGATTTAGACTCAGTCTCTTGTGGTCACGGGGACAGTAAATCTGGCTACATCTGCAGGTAAAGAATGCCAATTTTACGGCAATTGGTAAAGGCAATTAGTAATCACTCTACTCAGGTACAGGTCTCATTCAGATTTGAGGAGCTGATCTCTGTCCTGTATAAGGCGATAGAGGTTATGGGTCCTCCCTCTCAGCCATTCACACCCTGTGACAAGTGGCTGGGCTCTATGACAAAGGGGATAATTCTTTCACCTGTTGCCCAGCAAGGCAGAGGATAGACACCTTCATTGAGGCAGGACAAGCGCTCCCTACTCTACAAGTAAAAGAGGAAGAAGGTGTTAATTTTTTTTAGAGAATTGTTATTGTCAAGAGTGTATATGTTTAACAAAAAAAGATATATATGTTTACTGCAGAACCTTGAAACTTTGTTTCACGCTTCCTCTGCAGGGCCTGGCTTTCTAGGCACTCTTCCAGTGGGTATCATGTTCAAGATAATGAATGGCTGCTGTGAGCAGGATCCAAAGAGAGCTAGGGAATGATGCCGTGAATTCCTAATCGGTTGAAAATGATTTTGTCTGCTTGGCAACTGGTGATTTAAAGATGCACTTCCACTGAGCAATACATTAACTGAAAATACTCACCCATGTAACACTACTTCTAGCATTTGTAACATAACACTTTTTAATACAGTAATTAAAGACTTTTAATAGGCCTGAAAGATAGAAAGAAAGATAGAAAGATAGAGCAGAACACCGAAAACAGAATATAAACATACATACTGCTGTCAGTATAGGCTCGATAAGATCTCGTTTCTGTGGCAGTGAATGCTATAATGTTGCGATTAGCAGCAACACTAGGCATCTTTTTGCAACTCTCTTTGCAAATCTCAGTTGAATTTATGCAATGAACCTAAGTATACTAATTATAGATGCTCTAAGGGAGTAACAATATACTGTATCAATACTCTGAGGACTCATATGATAACAGCGGAATCTGGAGGTACAATGTTGCAGGAAATACAAGTGATATTTGTAGGCATTTTCTTCATTGCTGACAGCAATATTTGTCTATTATCTACCATGACTGCTATATTGTAGCCACTTGAAGCAACATCAGGCATCTTTTTGAAATTCTCATAGCTGCACTCAGTGCATACAAACCTAGGGACTATACTGCCCTTTGGTCTGCACTAAGCAGGCTATATATTCATATACTAGGATCTAGTCCAGTGAACTAATTTAGGATTAAAGATTATATCCATTTTATGTGAAAAATGATCTTTTTTCACTAATGGTGAAACACACAGGCACTTATTTTTGAGGTTTTAAAACTAGTTAGTGTTTCCTTAAAATAATATTAAAATGTATTTATTTACAAATATTAGTGGAGGTGAGTGTATCACCAGGGAAGCAGAACTCAGTCACAATGGAACAGAAAGATATTGGATCATTTGGATTATCAATGAAGTAGCAATCAAGAGGAAAAAATGACACGTGAAAGCAATTTGTACTTAATTGGGCTCCATATTATAAACTGTTGGATGTTTGTGGCATTTCTTGGTGAAATAACATGAATTAACCTCTTTCCTGCTGGGGGGATCATTAGCATTTTGCACAAAAGTGCTTTTTCAAGAAGATCCCTCCAATCCAATGGAGAAATACCCAATCCAAAATATATTAATGCATGCCGGGTGCACCACCCTGAAAATAAACAGGTTGCAATATATAGTGAAACTGAGTAAGACTTTGGCCTTATAACAGATCTAATAAACGGTGTTACCAAGAGCGCACTAATAATAACTGCTGACCTATTGACCTTCCTCTAATGATGCTTATCTTCTTTCAGACTACAACTAAAAAACATTCACTGTATGGACTCTCTAGGGGGTTAATGTAGTAAGGCCCAGATCCACAAAAGGATGCTGACCTTCACGTGCATGGGAGTGACGGCGTGCTAAACATTAGCACCATTAGTGGATCTGGGTCTAAAAAACTAACATGGCTACATGATGGCATTATCTTGTCTGGAACCAATTTATTGAACTTTTTTTTATATCTCCAATGATACCGGAGCCTGAAAGAGAGTACTGGTTTCATTCTGTAGCACCAGTGCCTGGAATTGTGTATTTCAGATGTCAGTACTAATGCAGCATCGGAGATAACAAAGAAAATTGCGCAATGTTACCTTCCCTTTAGCATCCTGTGTTTAGCTGAGACTGTTTGAAGGTGTTGCCTGAAAATATAGTTCTGCATCATGTAACTGCATATACAGTACATGATAAATTACTATTTATTTCTAAATGCTTTATCTTTCTTTGCATAAATAATATATTTAGAGACTTGCTAATAAGAATGAAAGGCAAATTGGTACAATAGAACTGCAAAAACAAAACCAGAGGAAATATGATTTTTCTTTACTTTTCTTGACAGTAGTCCATGCCCAGCTTTGATAAATAAACCCCTCTGGGTGTAATATATGAAGAGCTTCAAAGTCAACACAAAATGTAACAGCTGCAGGGACCTGTGTAAGTTCCCATCACAACAGAATACATTGCGCCTCAGGCATTCAACAAGAGTCAAGAATGTTCCCGTGAAATATATTATTTATTCTATATTTTATTGTATTTAATAAAAGGAAATAGCTAAGTATATTATATAAGCCAATACCTGCCTTCTGAAAATGTGATTTTTTTTATTTCTATAGTTATTGATGATAAAACAAACATCAGCAAATAAGAGAACAATTTTAAGCTTTCCACTTAAAAATGCATTGTAGATTCAGTTATCTTGTTTGTGACACCAAACTCTGCTGGGAATGGTAGGGAGAGCATGAAGTGTGCCACATTATCCCCCATTAATTCTATTTTATCTATTTCAAAAATGTGTCTTGCACTAAAATGCCTATATGGCTGAATCTGGTGATTAGAGACCCCGGACTAGTAAAATCATCCAGTGATAGAGCTTAAATATTTGGCATGGAACATAATATTGAGTCCATCAGACATGACTTCTCTTCATGTCATGCTCCAACATCTATCTCCCTTCGCACACCTAATCCCACCCTCAGCTCATTCTACCCTGTGACTGACGAGGAGGACTCCATGCTCCTCTCATCATCTCACTCTACAACCTGCCATCTCCTCCACCCTCTCTGGCACACTAAGCCCCACCTTAACTCACCCTTTAAACCTCTCTCTAATCTCTGGCACATTCCTACAGTATCTTCCTTCAAACATGCACTCATCATACCCTTTCTAAAGAAGCCTTCTCTTAACCCAGCCTCCCTCTCTAACAACCGCCCTATCTCTCTTCTCCCCTTTACCTCCAAGCTACTTGAGCAGCTTATATACAACCAACTGACTCACTTTCTCTGATCCAACTCCCTGCTTGACTCTTTGCAATTTGATTTCCGCAATCTACACTCGACCAAGACAACACTAACAAAAGTGGTCAACAACCTACTCACAACTAAGTCTAAGCGTAATTTCTCCTTACTCATTCTCATGGATCTCTCTGCTGCCATCGACACTGTTGATCGCCCCCTTCTCATGCACACTCTACACTCCATTGACCTCATGCCACAGCCCTCTTATAATGAGTGCTCGCCAAAAACAGGATGGGACCATGAGGCTGAGGTGGGGATTGTAAACACCAACCTGAAGCCGAGAGGCCACATCCAGGGTGCAGGTTCATCATCGTGTAGCCGGGTCAGGGTTTGGAGAAGGAAGGTGGTAGATATACTCGCCATGATCAAAGGTAGGAGACTTGAGGGTAGATGAGGCCACTTAGAAGAGGTTAAGGGTAGTAGAAGGTAAAGTGGTAGATATCCAAGCCGAGGTCGAGTGTTGCAGAGGCCCGGGAAGTAGGGTAGGGGTCCGTGGTCAAGGTAACTGGAATGCAAGATAATATAGAGCAAGACAAGCAAGGCAGGGTACGGCAAGCAGAAGCTTGTGGACAACACTTCATCACTAGGTAGAGACTACTATGCTCAGCCGATTTGGAGCAAGGATCGTTGAGCATACTGTATAAAGGTTGGTGAACCAATCGGATGAGAGGTACACAACAGCAACAGATGATTGACTCTATTGTAGAGCCAATCCAAGACAAGGAGCACAGCTGAACACAATAATCACTATCATACTACTTGATCATCACAGTGTGAATTAGCACTGCAGGTGTCATAGATGAACCAGCTGTTCTGTTGTCAGTGTTAACTTGTGTTTGGCTCCTGTGCCTGATAACCCCTAGATAGCGCATGCGCACAATCTTGTCAGTGCCAGGTGTATCATCGGGAGCGTCATGAGACACTTCATGGAGGCGTGACCTAAGCCTGATCGTCACACCTCTCCTGGTTCATGTCCTACCTATCCAACCGCTCTTTTAGTGTTTCTTTCTCTGTTATCTCTTCCTCCCCACTCCCTCTTTCTGTTGGGATCCCACAAGGATATGTCTTGGCCTCTACTCTTCTCACTCTACACCTCCTCTCTTGGTGAACTAATACAAATGTTTGGCTTTCAGTATCATCTATATGTAAATGCCACCCAAACCTACCTCTCCTCTCGTGAGCTCTCCCCCTCTCTCCTGTGCCGTGTCACCAACTGTCTCTCTGCAATCTCCTCCTGGATGTCCCACCATTCCAAAACATGTTCAAAACAGAATTAATAATCTTTACCCCTTCCACTGTCACCCCTACAGTCAAACTATGTCACTGTTGGTAACATCACAATCTCATTAACACACCAAACCCGCTGCCTAGGAGTCATCTTTGACTCTGCCCTCTCTTACATTCCTCACATTCAGTCCCTCACTAAGTCCTGCCGCCACCATTGCTAGAATATGCCCTTTTCTCACTCACAATGCATCTTGTTCCACCTTGACTATGGCAACCTTCTCCTAGTTGGCATTCCGCTCATCCACCTGTCCCAACTTCAATCCATCCAAAATGCTGCTGCCAGACTCATCTACCCCACTCACGTTCCACTTCTGCTGCTCCACTAAGCAAATGCCTACATTGGCTTCCCATATCCTGTAGAATTAAATATAAAACCGAAGTTCTGACTTACAAAACTCTCAACAACACTGCCCCCCTTACATGTCAGCCCTCATCCACAAATATATACTTTAACATCCTCTCTGCTCTACCCACGATATCCGCCTCTCCTCCTGCCTTATTACCTTCTCTCACTCCCTCCTACAAGACTTCTCCTGTGCTGCCCCCACACTCTAGAATTCCCTGCTTTGTATCATCAGACTCTCCCCCAGTTTTCAGACATTCAAAATCTCTCAGAAAATTCACCTTTTTAAGGACACATATCTGGCATACCCCTAACATCCAAACCACCACCCCACCCCTATTGGTACCAGCTGCGGGGCTGGACAAACTCTACGCTATTTAACACCCCCTATCTTCCACACACCCAAAACGTAATGAATCCAGATGTGCGGCTGGACCATACTCCACCCTGAAACATACTCTATCCCACAATGAACAGCCACTTTACCTTCTGTTTCAACATTGCACCTTATACCCTCTAGCGTGTAAGCTCTCAGGATCAGGGCCTCATTTCCGTCTGTGTATCTGTTTGCACTTGTTTGTCCTTATTTGTATTTGTAAGTCATTCAGTTTGTAATTGATATCACTCTGTACCCCAACTGTACCACACTGTGGAATAATAATTGCATGTTTAAGGCCACTGGTGTATATCGGGTAATGAACCCATAAGAACCCCTCCATGGCTCAAAGATTAACATCACTACAATACAGCGATGCTTTGCAATGTGTAAGAGGGAAGCAAAATATTTATTTTATTTTTAATAACAGAAGTTTTACAATATGTTTGACATATTTCAAGTAGAACACATAATTCCGTTGTATTATCATCCATTACATAATGGATTTGCAGATAGTGCACATTATATTGGCCTTATTGTGTGTAATTGTTCCTTTCTGTTGCTTATGTAACCCATCACTATGCCATAACCCTGCTGGATTCCTTTTCTATACGGCAACCTGATTCTCTCAGTCCGAGTTATTCATCTGTTGTTGAGACGCAAGTATCACACAAACCACACAGAAAATCTCTTTGTGAAATGACACAGTTTATTTGTACTTGATGAATTAGACATGAATTTTTCATGACGGTTCTCGCTTCTCCTACACATTTAATTCATTTCAATCTTAGCTTTGGCCCAAGGAATCACTTGTCGTAATTTAATCCATGCCTCGTGCAGACAGGTCTGCCAGACACAGCAATATGATGGGTTACAGTTCCAAGAGAAGCTTATACGCTGAGTGATGGATGTTTTCTTTTCCAATGGACATGCTTAAAGCTGCAGTGCCACCTGTGCATTTATCCCGGACCCTCCTTTCCTGTCCCCATGCACATTTCCTATCTCTCTGACCTCATTTTGACTTCCTTTCTGCTCTACACATATGGAACTGACACTTGTATGCCTAAGTACCACTAACCTATACAGCTGTTTTCTGAAATGAAATCCTATGATTACCATGGGGGATCTCAAAATATTTGGACTGTTCGATGTAGATTACTTCCCTACCTAGGGTTGCCAGGTGGCTTCTCCAAAAATACTGGACACAATGGTGAAAGGTGCAACACACACACAATTCTCACCTCCTCTTTATTGGCTGCATTACCCAGCAGCAGCCAATCAGGATGGAGGTAGCTGTCCAGCCCTATAGCAACAGCCCTGCTCTCACCCTGCTTGGTGAAATAACGCAGCCCACAAGCTGGTCAGGTCATTATGTCCAGAGAGGTAATACCGGTATACACATACATGTCCAATATTACCTCAATTTTTTACTGGACGGAGTGTCCATATACAGGACAGTCCGGTTCAATACTGGACACCTGCCAACCCTAAAATCCTACCACATCACACAGCGTTCGCAAAGCTGTCTCATATTAAAATTAAATTATTAGGAGTGCTGATGTTTTTCTTTTTTAATTTTAGTTTATTAATATGAAACCAACAGGGTTTAATTATTATTATATTTTTTTTAAATAACCTAAAGCAGAGCAATGTTACAGACATAACAAAAGCAGCTGTTTATACTACTCTTTATGTTAGATTTTTGGAGTGCCAAAAGTACAACCCAGAAATAATAAATTCCTAGTTCCAGCTCATATGCAACCAGCAGACCCTGTAGCCGCCTAGGCGGAAGGTGGCCATGACCAGTGGGCATGGCTCTCCCTCACCTCCGGTGCTCTCTGGCCTCTCTCCATCCCGCAGGCGTGAGCGGAGGATGACACAGCTAGGGGGCAGGATGGGGAGGAGCAGGGGAGAAGCCAAGGGGGTTTTAAAACCATAGCCAGGAGCAAGCGCGCTCTTTCTGCTCCCGGCTGACACATTTCCGCTGCCTTTCATATACCTCCAGATCGAGCCTGTCATTACTTGTATGTGTTTATGTGGGTATTGGGTAAGAGGGGAGGGCGAGCTCCCTCGTAGCCTCCCTGGTCATGCAAAAATAGTAATGATTGTGAAATAATATCTACCAGATGACTTACTTATTTTGCAGCACAGTGTAATATATTCAGACGGACAATATTAGGGAGCAGGATATGGAATGTTGGGAATAACAACCATATTGGTCAATCATTGGTCAAAGATTGGTCAAAGAGGTGTGTGTGTGTGTGTGTGTGTGTGTGTGCATCCATATAATCTCTGTTTGCAAGCGTTCTGCAGATTTGAAGGGAAAAAAGCCCTGATTGTTACAAAGGTTAGCTATCTGGGCACATCTGAGCAACATCGGTTTCCTGAAATATTACACAGAATTTGCACCTAGTTAAACAATAGTCCATCAAGATAAGCGATGTACTATCAATAGTTGACTGGTCAATTGGTTTGAACCCTCCGCACGCAGTACTGTACTGTACCATATTGTGAATGGAGCTAACTCACTGAATCACAGGCCTCTCAAATCCGTGGGATTAATGGAGAAGTGGAGCCCAAGCAAAACGGTAACAGACACATTGAAAACATACATTATCTAAACCACGCCAAAATGTGATGATATTACAGACTCACTGAGGACAGCTAGTGACACACATTTTCTACAGGCATCCTCTTAGCTTATCATTTAAAACAGGGGTGCTGAACCCCAGTCCTCAGGACTCCCCAACAGATCTGGTTTACTGGATATCCCAGCCTCAGCATAGGTGTCTTTGACTGAGCCTCTGATTGAGCCACCTGTGCTGCAGCGGGGATATCCTGAAAACCTGACCTGTTGGGGGCGGGGTGTTGGGAGGGGGGGGGGTTGAAGATTGGAGTAAAACACCCCTGACTAAATAAAATGATGGCACACAGGCATAGCGTGATCCCTGAACCCTTTTAATTTCTCTACTAGATTGCCCAGGTCAGAAATGTAACTCTTTCATTTATTGTGGCATTTTGATTTTACGGCATGTGCTGGATTTATTTTTTGTTTTGCTTTACAACTGGGTGGATTTAGTAAAACTGTTCTATAAAGTTGTTTATTATGATATGGTTTATTTTAGAATGCAAATCAGTTTCATATTTATATTTTGGCTCAATGTGAAGGGTACGATACATTATAGGTGTCCCAGGTGGACCAAGTTTATCCATATCAAACTCTTGCATCAGTGTATCAATTATGTTTGCTTGGGTCAACAGTATGTCAAATGTAAAAACATTGTGAATCAAGTGTCTTATACTTGATGGAGATCATAATCCAGTTACACAACCTCCGATGTTCAGTGTTTTTAATGCTAGAAAAGAAAAATGCAGATGTAGAGGCATTTGATAAACATCCTACAAAATATCATACACTATGATTGATATGTACTGTAACTCATTCCCTTGGTTTGAACTTGTGTACTGCTTTGGATTTGACTACTCTACCTTCTCCTGCCCTTGAACCCTGGCTTACGGACATCACTACGCTGCTCTCTCCAACCCTTGAACTCTGGCACATGGACATTACTCTCCGACCTCTGGCAACCCGGACTCAGCAAGTATACGTTAACCCTTTCTTACCAGGCCCGGCAACGCATTACCACACTCCAGGCACACCCTCACTGCTGTTTGTGCGTGTTATACCCTTACCCACCTCAGTTCTGGGGACTGGCCAGGTCTGCAGGCATACAGGCATTACAATACTACTGTTCTAAAGTCCTAGTGGCTCACTGTAAAATAGCAACTATGCTCGAACACCGATGAGGAAAGATACAGCCTGGCCGTGGACTGCAGAGAAAACTTGATAGCCATCAGGAGAGTAGATCGCATATAGCAAGAAAGTTAACAATAGAGCGACAGTGCGTCCAAGTCTCGGCGTCATCTTTCCAGTCCCCTCCCAGTTTCCTCCCTCTTGCAGGTTTCCCCTGGCATCTGGTGGGCATATTTATCACACAGGTATCACTGCTTTTTTTATCCCCCATCTGGGGACCGAAATGTTGATAAATTGCTTGTAATTATGTAAATACATTTTAATAACTTTCTTTACAAGTCCACTGGAGTGCCGGATTTCTATTTTTGAATTGTATTGTCCACCAGGTGTTTGCGCTGACGGGCACCCGTGGCAGGATCAACTGATTTCTACTTGAAATTGTGAGTGCTCCTTTTTTCTAATTGAACAGTTATACTGATAGTGTGAATATTATGGAAAATCAATCAAAAACCTATAGTGCAGTGATTAGTTATCCCTGCCACTCAGATGTCAAAAGAAATCTGCAGGTTGCTATCGAGTTTGTGAAGTGGACTTCAGAAGGAAAAAGTGTGCTTCAGAAAAGAGTGCCCACATCAACAAATTATAAGTGTATACGATTCATGTATACTCTAAGATGTGTATTGCACAAATATAAAAAAGTACAGTATATAGAAAAGTGTTAAAAAAATTATATTATATCAATGATGTGATATAATATGATAAAATGCATAAACTTTAAAAAAAAAAAAAAAAACAATAGCAAATTTTATTCAGGAAAATTCAAGAATTGTTCAAAGATAAATAAACAGCAGATCTACAACAGACCCGGGATAGCAAATGTACAGTTTAGCCTTTTCTTATATTACTCCTCCTTGGATGTACTGTAGTTACTTCAGTTTAAATCAGCCAGGTGTGTATGCAGCTCTCACATGGTGATATTCCAATCCTCACTGAATAGAAGCAATGTAAACTCAGAAAAAGAGAGAGCGCAAGACGCCCCTCAGTATAATACTACAGTGACAAATTATTAAAGTGAGTTTTACACTCCATCATTTCTGATGGATAAAAAAGCATTCACACTTTTAAGGGAAGTGTGTTGTCCTTTTGCATGCGTCCTTGGAGCTCCTCCCAGACCCTGTTTTCTTCCAACTGCTGTTACATCGGTACTTCCTGTAGGAGAAGAGCTGGACTTCCGATCGTCCGGTGGAATTACTGAGCTTCTTGAGTCTTCAATTTACTGGTTACACAACTTGCAAAGTTCAATCCTACACGTTTTGTTACAGTGTCACTTCATCCGAGTCTGCGTCTTTTATAGCCCCAACAATTGGCCAAAATGTTCAATTAACCTGAGCATATGTTACTACTAATTGAACAGCTTACATACAAACAATTCTGACATAAGAGATCTTTGATCATCACTTTACCCTACAAAACAAGTTATCTCCTATCCTATTCTCCCCTTTCACCAAGTTTATTTGATTCGAGACCCTTCCATTCTAAAATATGAGGTATTCCTAAAGGTTTCTTTGCCAGCGGAAGGTGTTCCATGTGTGTATGTGCTAGTTCTATTAAATCTATAACACATAGCAAATCTAACTATCACATCAATAACTTTACAAACTGTCACACTAGTTTTGTGATTTATCTTCTAAAATGCGGCTGTCATAAGCAATACATAGGCCGCACAATAAGAACGTTAAGGTCTAGAATAATTGAGCATCTACAGCTTATCAAAAAGAAGGATTTGTCACATCCAGTGGCCCGTCACTTCTCGTCCTGTCCCCGAAGGGGTGTTGCCAATTTTTCATTTTCTGGGATTGAACATATTCTACCTCACCCCAGAGGGGGTGATAGATTAAAGAAATTAAACAAGAAAGAGATGTTTTGGATCAATACCTTGAATACTTTGAACCCTTCGGGCATTAATATAGAATGGGAACTTAAACATTTCTTAACAGATTGATACTTCCAGTTCAAATTATTCAAGGTTGATCGAGTACTGTATATATATTTATTCTTTTCATTGTTTTTAGTTATTACATAGTTTGTTTTGATTTAATTGTATAATTTGTTAGGATATCTATCCATTTATCATTTAGATTGATTCATAATATTAGATATATTAGTATTATTATTCAGGTTTCATGCTATATGGTTATATTTATACATCCCCGGGCATTATTTTCTTTATCCATTATATGAGTTTATTACTACTGAGGTTTATATAAATGTATAAATATCTTTATATTTAGATACATCTAATACACGTTGCTTATTGAAGTATACATTGCTATATTCACTGGTTACTTTTTAGCTGGTGGCCTACATAAAATCTTAATTTAATTGCTAGTGGTCACATTATTTTTTATTTATTTATTTATCAAATGTTTTATAACTTTTTTTTATAACTTGTGGGGTTTCAATGTTATATGTTATGTCTAGATTTGCACATTTTGTCTTTATGTTTCTTAGCTCCCAAGTGATCCTTTAATATGGTTTCCTCAATCATTGGCTTTTTTTCAGTGGTAACGAAGGCACCAGTCAGATCTAGTAATCAACTGGTGTGCATTACTTGACACACCTCCTAAAATTAAGGCCTCGTTCAGGGTGCAGGCTTCGGAGGGAGGGCGTGCTGCTGTGCGAGCTGCCGTGGGACACAAAGTATTCAAATTGAATACTGGTTATCAGGGTAGCAGCTGCCCTGTCTCCGAAGCCAGGAGTTGACACTGGCTACAGTTTCAATAAAGGAAAAAATCGTTTTTTGAAGCTGCAGCAGCGTCACTGGGACCTAGGCAGCCAATGAAATCATTCTTGAGAATGATTTCATGACTGCAACTTGGATCCCTAACCTGCCGTCTGTAGCCCCGCCCCCTCAACTCCTGAAAACGTCTGCTGGGGATGAACACACATCGCCCAGCAGACTGCCGCCCTCCCTCCCGAACACCCTCCCTCCAACTCCTGCCTCTAGCATCCTGAACGAGGCCTAATCCTCAGAGATTGTGAATACCTATTTAAACATCACCTGAATGTTAGACCAGTCACTCTTTGACAAAGTTCCATACCAGGGACGAAACGCATCAGTTACTTGCTATGTGTACAATTGTTACTGCACATTAAATTTTTCTCTACTCATTGATTGCGCTGTTTTGTTTAACCATGTACCGGTCAGCATTGAACCGCCTCTGCAGCTATTGTTTTCTACTTCCGGATAATCGGCTGGAGCACGCCGATTCTGTAATCCGATCCAGGCTTGTAAATCTACATCATCAATACTGTGAGTACCTTCCCGTCGCAAGACACCAGGAACTGTGTGAGACACCAGCATTAGCAGGGGTTGCGCTGCAGAGATTTGGATGCTTGCCTGGGGGATACACTTCACGGTGAGTTCACTGGCATCTCTGGTTCCACCTCCCGCTATATTCACCCCCTCCTGTTTATTAGTCCATATCACACTAGGAGTCTTTGAAGAACCGCATTATAACTAGCCTGACCATGACAGTTCATACATGAAGAATTTATATGAAGATTTATGCTATCTATCCTGGCAGCTCTCGAGCACCAGTTACGGGGGTTAACCCATCTCTTCACTGTTATCTCCTACCCATATACCTCTACATTATATACATGTATATGTATATATATATATATATATATATATATATATATATATATATATATATATATATATATATATATATATATACCAATCAGTATAGAGCGATCATGAACATCACCTCAAGAGATTATAGATAGAATTTATTTTATTGGTAACAATAATAGAAAACAGGGGGAATTAACATTGTTATTTATATACATAAGCAGTGGTTGACAAATCACCAAAAAATCTACTCGCCACACAAAAAAATCTACTCGCCACCTAGTACCAAACGTGTGCTGCTTGGGCCAATATTTACTCGCCCGGGGGTTAAATCCACTCGCCCGGGGCGAGCAAATGTATAGGTTTGTCGAACACTGTACATAAGTATATACATATTCAAAAATCTACTCAAGGAGTTTGGGCACTTATGTGCATCTACATGGATGTACCAATTAGAATGTACAGTGTTGCTTGTTGCCATGGTTACCAATTTATTTGTAATTCATTTGAAGTATTCTCTAAAACGGTTCAGGCAAATTGTCTGAAAATGTATTTCAACTTGGAAAATAATACATTTAATGTTTCACATCAAGTGTCTGGTTGATGAGATGTACCATTTATATATATTTTGTATCTCTATAAAAAAAAAAAAAAAATTAAAAAAAGGAGGCTGCACCGATTTGGTTGAAATTTCTGGCAGATCTAAGTTAGGGTGGCAGAAAGGTACCTTCAAAAGTTCATCAGATTCAGTCAAGGTGTTTGGCCTTTGGAGAGAGAACACACACACAAAAACACCACCAGAGGTCACAAAGTCTAGTTGAAGTCTTCACTTTGCTCGCTCGTCCAATTAGTCTCCTTTCAACATGAAGTTTGGTCTTTTTCTATCTGTGAAAGAGCAGCAGCAATGTCAGGAAATCTGGCCCAACTGAATCCATGCGGCATACAGTAGGAAGGGAAATGACCTGGAAAGTTATCCAGGTGTGTGAATGCTTGTCAATTTAATTAGCTATTTCCTGCCAAAAATCCCATGTCCAAATGAATGCCTCGTATGAAATAAATGCAGAGATCTGGGTGATGTTCTCAGATTTCTATATTGTATGAGTACTGTGCATGTAAAATAATATTAATAAGGATTATGTAAAAAACCCACCAACTGTGAATCATGCACTTCAGGTTAAAATGAATTCAAGCTGTAGACCACGCAATATCCTATGTGTGTGTTTTTTTTTTTTTTTTTAAATAAATCTGTTATGTACAATGAGAAAAAACTTGTGGCATTTAAAAAAAACATCTCTGAATGACATTTTTAATGTATTATAATGTAACATTTGTTTCTGTAGCAACCATTTACAAAGTCACATCCTCTTCCTCTTCTGAAACACTCAGGTACACCCCTTTTTGAGCCCTGCCCTCTATCTAGCAGTGCCCCAATTATAGCTAGTGACTGCCTGGTCACATGATCACCCCCACAGAACTTTGCATCTTCGGTCCTCTTCTGCTGCACTAACAGCCATTTAGTGAACCCCCGAGCCGAATCTTTGCTGATTGATCGGTAACATAGCTAATTACAATTCATTGTGTGGATTGTATTGATGCACATATTAAAGGGGGTAAAAAATAATGATAATAAATTGGCAGCTTGGACTGCTGCTTTAAAACAAGAAATTAAGCATCGTTTCCTTTTGAGTTCCACCTCTTGTAACAGCCCAGTAACAGGTAGGGGACAAAGGGAGCATAGAAACGACATAAAGTGCTCTGATAAATACCACTTTCAAATATATCTCCATGTATTTCATTGTTATCATTGATAAACACTGATTATTTAATAAAATAAAAACCACTTGATAAACTAAACAATAAAAAGGAAGTTTACAACAAAGAAAACACGGGAAACCAGAATCGCTAATTATTAACAACGAAAATCCAGATTTCTATAGCAAGCACATTACATGCGACAGACATCGTTGTTTTTATTCTCGCCCTAAAGTGATTATACTGTAGCTAATCCGACAGTCTGCATAAAGCAGGGGCGGCCAACTCCAGTCCTTAAGGGCCACCAACAGGTCAGGTTTTCAGGATATCCCTGCTTCAGCATAGGTGACTCAATCAGTGGGTGAATAACAGAGGGGGAGTAGCATAAGAGAGAGGGATGGTGGGAGTAAGAGTGAGAGGGGAGAGGTGGGGGGTGACAAAGAGGGGGAGGAGTGGGAGTGAGAGAGGGGGAGAAGGGGGAGTAAGAGAGGTGGAGGATGGGAGTAAGGCTGCGTCATAAAGGGGCAGACCGGGCGGACGCATCCGCACGCTGAGCGATCAGACTGCCTAAGGCAGTGAACTCATCTATACAGCGTGCGGGCGCTGGCGTGTGTGAAAGCAGACAAAACTGATTTCTTGTGCGATAGGGTGGCCACGTGAGTGGTTCGCCCAATGAGGGCAACCAGCTCCATGACATCACTGGCCCGCCCATAGACATGCCCCCAGACGGTGCGCGTACTAAGGCCAGAGAAAGCACCCGCTTTCCCTAAGCCTCTGCGTGCCTCCGCACGGCTACAGTGTCTATGGACGCAGCCTAAGAGAGGAGAAGGAGGAGTAAGTGAGAGGGGGAGCAGGGGTGAGTAAGACAGAGAGGGACTGGGGAGGGAAGGAGAGAGGGAAGGAGAGAGGGAAGGAGAGAGGGAAGGAGAGAGGGAAGGAGAGAGGGAAGGAGAGAGGGAAGGGGAGAGAGAGAGAGAGAGAGAGAGAGAGAGAGAGAGAGAGAGAGAGAGAGAGAGAGAGAGAGAGAGAGAGAGAGAGAGAGAGGGAGAGGGAGAGGTGGGGGGGGAGAAAGAGGGGAGTGGTGGAGGGGAGTGAGAAGGGAGGGGTGGAAGGGAGTGGGAGGGGTGGAGTAAAAGAGGTGTAAGGAGGAGGGAGGGGAGGTAAGATACAAGATGGGGGAGTAAGAGGGGAGAGTAGGAAGAGTGGAGTAAGAGAGAGAGGGATTAGTAAGAGAGAGAGGAGGGAAGGGGAGAGTAAAAGGGGGAGAGTGAGAGATGGGAGGGAGGTTTATAAAAGGGGACAGGGAGTAAGAGAGTGGGAGAGAAAGCGGGGGAACTTGTTGGGGAGAAGCTGGTAAGGAGGGCAACAGGTGGACGAAAAGCAGGAGAGGGGAGAATGTGGGGGAGAAGCTGGAACAGCAGGGGAGCATGTGGGCAGAAGCTGGAGAGGTGGTTAGCATGTGGGGGAGAAGCTGGTGAGGAGGGTAGCATGTGGGGGAGAAGCAGGAGAGGAAGGGTACATGGGGGGAAGAAGCTGGTGAGGAGGAGACATGTGGGGAGAAGCTGGTCAGGAGGGCAGCATATGGGGGAGAAGCTGGTGAGGAGGGAGCATGTGGTGGAGAAGCTGGAACAGCTGCAGGGGAGCATGTGGGGGAAAGCTGAATAGGAAGGGTGTATGTGGGGGGATAAGATTGCTTAATGTTTAGCATAGAACAGAACTACAGTACTATGTATTATTTGTGTATTTTGCAAATGTATGATAGGTATCACCAAAATAAAGTACAATGAGCTATAATGAGGCCTGTCATATGAGGTGAGTTTGACACCCCTTCTGTAGACATTATACCATGGGTACTGTATGAGAGCTTGAGTTACATGAATATATTCGAAAGTGTTTTTTTATCTGATAGGAATATATGACTCCACGAAATGTTCAATCTGGCTGTTGGCGAGAAAATTGTTAAGCGACATGTTATATTTATTACAGAAAAATTGAAAGGTTTTGCATTGACCCTTTTCTATGAAATCTTGAAGGGATGCAAAACCAAAGGCTTCCATTTAGAGAAGGCCTCTCATCCCAGGAGGAAATGAGGGATTGAAGAATGTTGGCTTACATTTATTTTGGCATTCAAAATCCTCTAACGTTTTGGTTAGAATGGCGGCCTGTTCCCATCTGATTCTTTTGTTATAGGAAGAGATGCTGATATAAACTGAATTACAGCTTTATTGTCTCTCATAGATTGAAAAAGACAACCTCTTTGTTATTTATTTAAAAATAGATAAACACCTCCCACAGAAGGGAGAAACAGCGGGCACTGCTGCGCAAAAAATGTTAAAGGCTGGACTGTGCTGGATGAAAAAAATCCTTTATTGAGTCATAAACAAAACATGGATAAAAGAGGGGAACAGACCCCCTGCAGCTCTAACGCGTTTCACCCCTTAGGGCTTTGTCAAAGAGTAGCAGTACTCGATACACAGCATCTCATATACTGAATCCAACCGGACGTGACGTCACTCAACCCAATGATGCGAGGTATCTCCCATGAGGGAGTTCACACACCTGGTAGCTGTACACACGCCCGGAACTAATCAGCACCAGGTGCATGCGCAATAGCCACATAATAGAAAAGATAGACAGACAGTATGTTTGTATCAAACAGACAAATTAAACAAAAATAATTCTGACAAAATAAACATATATACACATATACAGTATCTATGTGGGAGGAAGTATCACAACAACCTAATCATGAAAGCATGGTCATCCTACACCATAAAGAGATGTGTGTTATTAAAATAAAGATGCATAAAAGAAAAATACATCTCAATATCAAAAATAAAATCAAGTAAAGTCGGGGGAACAAATTATGCAAAGATGAGAAAAAGATAATAATAATAATATTAATGGTAGTAACTATCTAAAGAACCTAAATGACGTAAATAATTCATATATACACAAAACCATATTTTTCATGTAAGATATTACAAATGGAAATTCAATGACAATAAACACAAAGGTGTCAATTATGAATAAATAATAAGATGGAATCTACAGTTGATACAAGCAATCAATGGACCAAAAACATGTTCACATATATTATGTAATAAGTCATGTGTGCTATAACAGTACATATATATCATGAATTTATAGATTTGTTAATAACTGTTGAAATGAATCAAAATCAATTTATGAAGTGGTTAATTCAAAGTATCAGATTAGTACAGTATATTGAAATACAGGTTCCTTAAGAAAACATATACAAAACACAAATATGTGATCATAACGATCCTTAAAAAGTTACTTAATATGTATCAAACCATAAAGCAAATATCGAGACCAATCATAGAGTAGGGAGACACATAGTTAAGGTATTTTTAAGATATCTTTAAATTCAAAGACACTTTTTAAAAATATTTTTAAAATCAAAGATATAATTTCTTACCTCTGTTAAGACTAATATATAGAAGTAGTAATTAATTTCAGTGTATCTTGAAATGTAAAGACTCATCATACAGAAACAAGATTTAATAAGTCTCTGGTGATGAACAGTAGAAAACTCTCAAAAGAGGGGGTTATCACATAGCAGACTATATAAACATTTAAAGTAGCCGAAAAACAAATGCCATAATTTCAAGAAGTAATCCAAGGATTGATGAACAACAATTCATCAAAAACGTGCAATACAAATGCCATGACAGCAATCCGTCATGACATTTATAACAGTAAGCAACATTAATAAATTGCTCAGTGGATGTTTGAGGAGCCATATGGGAGAACAATTCACAAAATCAAAGAAAGTATTTTAAAGAAAGTGTTTTATCTCCCAGTCAACATTAATATCTTTAGGTGTCATGGTATCCATTGTGAAAATCCAGAACATTTCTTTTTTATTTAAAATGCTCTGACGATCTCCACGTCGGACTGGGGTTGGGGGGAATATACTCAATTCCACTAAAAGTGAGTGAATTAAGTTTGCCCACTGGGCATTCTATAAAATGTCTTGCGACTGGGAATCTTTGATCCTTATTTTTAATAGATCTAATATGTTCCATTATACGGATCTTTAATGGACGTATAGTTCTCCCGATATAGCTCTTGCCGCATCCACAAGTCAACATATAAATAACATAATTCGTGTTGCATGTAATACAGCTCTTCAATTTCGTCAAAGGGGATACAGTGAGTTTGACCTACAAAAAACTTTTGAACATGGTTTTTAATACCACACGTATTGATCTCTTGAAAAAGCAGAATAGATCCAGAGGTAGAAATTGCAAAACACCACTATGTTTTATTACACAACATAGTCGACAGGCTAATTCAATTCGTACTATTGTTTCCAAGCACTGGAACATTTTAGGTTTAGATGCTAGATTGAAACCATACATTGAAGATTTACCTAAATTTGTTTTCAGGAAAGCAAGAACATTGTCGAATTATGTTTCACCTAGCCTGTTTGTCACACCCTCAGTGAGAACAAAGGCTTCATTCCCCTATAGGTTTCTTTAAATGTGGCTTTTGTAAGGTGTGTACCTATGCAAAGTCCATTAAATTTATGCATGCAAAGATCAACAAGGACAAAATAAAATTGAAGAGCTTTATTACATGCAACACGAATTATGTTATTTATATGTTGACTTGTGGATGCGGCAAGAGCTATATCGGGAGAACTATACGTCCATTAAAGATCCGTATAATGGAACATAATAGATCTATTAAAAATAAGGATCAAAGATTCCCAGTCGCAGGACATTTTATAGAATGCCCAATGGGCAAACTTAATTCACTCACTTTTAGTGGAATTGAGTATATTCCCCTCCCCCACCCTCAGTCCGACGTGGAGATCGTCAGAGCATTTTAAATCAAAAAGAAATGTTCTGGATTTTCGCAATGGATACCATGACACCTAAAGATATTAATGTTGACTGGGAGATAAAACACTTTCTTTAAAATACTTTCTTTGATTTTGTGAATTGTTCTCCCATATGGCTCTTCAAATATCCACTGAGCAATTTATTAATGTTGCTTACTGTTATAAATGTGATGACGGATTGCTGTCATGGCATTTGTATTTCATGTTTTTGATGAATTGTTGTTCATCAGTCCTTGGATTACTTCTTGAAATTATGGCATTTGTTTTTCGGCTACTTTAAATGTTTATTCAGTCTGCTATGTGATAACCCCCTCTTTTGAGAGTTTTCCACTATTCATCACCAGAGACTTTTTAAATCTTGTTTTTGTATGATGAGTCTTTACATTTCAAGATACACTGAAATTAATTACTACTTCTATATATTAGTCTTAACAGAGGTAAGAAATTATATCTTTGATTTGAAAAATATTTTTAAAAAGTGTCTTTGAATTTAAAGATATCTTAAAAATACCTTAACTATGTGTCTCCCTACTCTATGATTGGTCACGATATTTGCTTTATGGTTTGATACATATTAAGTAACTTTTTAAGGATTGTTATGATCACATATACTGTTTTGTATATGTTTTCTTATGGAACCTGTATTTCAATATACTGTACTAATCTGATACTTTCAATTAATCACTTCATAAATTGATTTTGATTCATTTCAACAGTTATTAACAAATCTATAAATTCATGATATATATGTACTGTTATAGCACACATGACTTTTTACATAATATATGTGAACATGTTTTTGGTCCATTGATTGCTTGTATCAACTGTAGATTCCATCTTATTATTTATTCATCATTGACACTTTTGTGTTTATTGTCATTGAATTTCCATTTGTAATATCTTATATGAAAAATATGGTTTTGTGTATATATGAATTATTTACGTCATTTAGGTTCTTTAGATAGTTACTAATATTATTATTATTATTATTATCTTTTTCTCATCTTTGAATAATTTGTTCCCTCGTCTTTACTTGATTTTATTTTAGATTTTGAGATGTATTTTTCTTTTATGCATCTTTATTTTAATAACACACATCTCTTTATGGTCGAGGATGACCATGCTTTCATGATTAGGTTGTTGTGATACTTCCTCCCACATAGATATATGTGCATATATGTTTATTTTGTCAGAATTATTTTTGTTTAATTTGTCTGTTTGATACAAACATACTGTCTGTCTATCTTTTCTATTATGTGGCTATTGCGCATGCACCTGGTGCTGATTCGTTCCGGGCGTGTGTACACCTACCAGGTGTGTGAACTCCCTTCAGGCACTCATGGGAGATACCTCGCATCATGGGTTGAGTGACGTCACGTCCGGTTGGATTCAGTATATGAGATGCTGTGTATCGAGTACTGTTACTCTTTGACAAAGCCCTAAGGGGTGAAACGCGTTAGAGCTGTGGGGGGTCTGTTCCCCTCTTTTATCCATGTTTTGTTTATGACTCAATAAAGGATTTTTTTCATCCAGCACAGTCCAGCCTTTAACATTTTTTGCACAGCAGTGCCCGCTGTTTCTCCCTTCTGTGGGAGGTGTTAATCTGTTCTACTATACAGTTAGGAGCACGCCAGTTTGGATGGATTCAAGACCTCAGTAAGTGATTTTTATCATTTTTCACTACTACTATTGGAGCTTCCCCAAGTGAATTGGTTTCCATTGGTGCGGGACTTTATACATGGGGTTCGGGGCTGGTTGAAAGACCTCCCCCGGTCAACCCTTTTTGTCATCGCCAGACCACTTCCCAACTAGGGGTTTTTAGTTGATCATTTAAGCTTCAATCATACAATGTTTCTGAATCCTTAAATACCCGGATACACTTGCCAAAATACAAACAGTTCCTTATATACTGTTGGATTGCCCACTCTGCAGCACCTTCCAATTGGGGGGACCGTGTACCCCAGTGTTCCTTTATTTAAAAATAGTTTATAATACTTTATTGCAAATAAAAAAACACTTGTGAGCACATTCACACGTCTGAAAGAGGTGTGAAAGCCGCCTGTTCACCATTATCCCTTAGCATCCAATGCTTCCACTGCACCCAGGGATTCTGGGAAAGGACATGCAAATGACACACAGTGTCACCTTTTGCTTAATGTCCATATTAACATTTTAATACTTTATTCAATTTCCCTCCTGGTGTTTGGATTACAGAGTATGGTTTTGTTCAGTCTCTATTTAAATTGGCCTGGTGTGCGACCCAGACACCCGAGACCAAGAACCAGAGGGGCATGGTCTGACTATGTGAACAGATGGTACTTGATTTGAGAGGCTGGGAAGCGTTTTAATATATCAAAACACATCCAGTATGAGAGATGAGCTTGAGAATAAAAGGAGTCATCTTTAGAGGTAGAATATTCTTGTCTCAGAACATCCGAGACATTCAGATGGGTGCAGAAGTCTTTTGGAGTTTAATCTCTCTGGTACTCTGTCATCTTTTGGGAGTACTGTATGTTTTGTCTAGGAGGCAGACTAGTACAGCGTTGAAATCCCCTCCAATGATAAGGTGCCCTTTCTTTGCCCTCTGAATTTCTAAGGTCAGTGATTAAAAAAAACAATCCTGTTGAGTATTAGGGACATAAACATTCACCAGGGTGATTTCAAAATTCTCTATCAGGGCAGTAACAGTAGAATGATAAACTTCACATCTTCATCACATGTAATAGACAGTTCTTGAACTGCAACATTCTTATTGACTAAGATAACAACCCCTTTTGTCTTGTTTACAGCTGGTGAATGGGACCTCCATGGAAACTGAGTGTTCCCAAGCAGGTGGGTATCTTTCTACAACAGATGCATTTCCAGTAAGAAGACTATCTGACTGTTACATTTTTTGAGATCCACATGTAAGAAGCGTCTCTTTTGGGGAATATTGAGCTCCTTAACATTGCAAAAAATAAAGATAGTCAACATTAGTACCGCATGTGTCTGACTATATACCAAAACAGAGAGCTAAATGACAAATATAATACTCTATAAAGGATTTGAAATACCTGCTTGTTAAATTGAGGTACAATATTCCTATCTTGGTGCAGGTTTCACCCCCATTAAGGTCTAGACATGGGTCTGATAAGTGCAAGGGAGTGATGTGGCCTAGGGGTAGAGGTTGTGGAAACAAAAAAAATCATTCCAACCTTCTTAGAGACAGGTGGGCAGCATGAACATGCCCACAGAGGCCCAGGAAAAGGGTCCCCCTGGGCGAACCCTGAACCCCGACCGCATGCACCATCTAGTAACCCCAAGTCGGAGATCCCGCCCAGAGGTAGGCACATCCCAGTTCTCAAGGGCATCGCCGCCACTATGCAGTTAGCCAAGGCAGAAGGACCCCCTATAGAGTCAAAGGTGCTGTGCTGTGATCTCCAGGAATATTGGGCCAACAGGGCATTGGGGAAACCTGGGTCCGTATTGGAGGCCAAACTCATTGGTACAACTCAAGATAACCTACATCTTAAAGCTGCAGACCAAGCAATATCCTACATGGGTTTTTTTTGGATAAATCAGTTCTGTACTATGACAAAATACTTGTAGCATTTTTTTAAAACAACTCTGAATTACATTTTTAATGTATTATAATATAACAAGCATTTTTTTGTTTCTACAGCAACCATTTACAAAGTCACATCCCCTTCCTCTGCTGAAACAGGCTCTGGCACACCCCTTTTTGAGCTCTGCCCTCTCTCGAGCAGTGCACCAATTGTATCTAGTGACTGCCTGGTCACATGATCTTCCCAACAGAACTTTGTCAGTGCAGCTGAAGAGGACCATAGATGCAGTCATTTACTGAACTCCCGAGCCGAATCTTTGCCGATCGATCACAGTAGAATGGATCGATCGGCAACTTAGCTAATTACTTATCATTGTGTGAATTGTATTGATGCATCTGAAATTAATGGGAATCAGGTCCAGACAACCCTCTGCTTCAGTAATATGTTAATGAAATTAAAATAGTGCAATCGCCTGTAAGAGCTGTGCAGTGAGATGCAGCTTCTATCTGTGCAGGGAGATCGCCTTAATGATCTGTGCAGGGAGACGCAGTTCTCTCTGTGCAGCTCTTATAGACTGCAGGCAGATCACTCATGTAGATCTTACAAAAAGGAACTGCTAAGTCGATTGGTATGGCATTTTCCTTCCAAACGGTATCTGGCTCGCGATAGCTCTTTCTGAATACCGTGGTAACAAAAATGCCAACCCGACGATATGGCAGCTAACTCCATCCCCAGTCTGACTTATGGGTTTTGCTCTCTGCCAAACCCATATTTCATGCTCTTGATGTAAAGTAACTCACTATACCGATCTCGCTCCCCTGAGGTGGCGCTAAAAAAAAGCGAGTATTTAGAGGCGGTTTGCATAACGGAGCTACGAGAATAGCAGTTGCCGGCAAAAAAAATTGCGTTTTACCCTTTTTTGACAAACTGATCCGATTGGCAGAGCAAGAGTGACAACGCAACTAAAAAAGACGTTTACTTGCGATTTGCTCATGCGATAACGGTTTACAGAATAGCAAAGTTCCCCAACACGATACTAAAGTGCCCTTTAGACGCGTTAAGTCACATTTCGGAGTAGAGCACTAGAGTAGCCTTCTAATTACAGAGACAGGCCTGAATGTGCAAATCTGTACGTAGGTGGTATATACAGTCCTGTGTGAGCATCCGCACAACAATCCCTCATCCTTTCATTTTACTGTACATGTGTACACATTTGTACTCGTGTTCTGCATGACACGTCTTGTTTTTCTTTTTAATTAGGAGCTGGTGGTTAAATTAAGTAAAACGGTTCATCATGTTTCAATTCACCACTTACATGGCAAATAAAGGTCTTGCAAAGTAATGTCAGTAAATGCCGTGGTAAATAATCCTCAATAGTGACTTATCCTTGCTGACATGCACCTAAAATATGTAGTAAGTGTATTTCTAGTGTTGTGCTCACATACAGTGTGAAGTAGAGTAGCATTCCTGCAATGATAAATGCATTTTATAATGGTCTTTATAGCACACAATGGCATACAGTATTGTACTTTTAACTGCAATGTCCTTGCGTCATAGCTGTTTGCTTTACATGCACGAATCACCATGCTACCTATAAATGTAGAGCTGGTGAGAAAACAAGGCTATAATGTATATTAGAGTATAAATGTCAACAGTCTATATAGTCTGCCTGCGTCTGAACAAGGTTACTGTTGCCGGCGCATTATAAACGCATGAAACTGTTTAAAGCAGCAAACCCGCTGATCGATTTATTTATTTTAAAGCCCCTCCTTTTGTACAGGATGGACACAGGGGGCAGCCACGCTATTTTCAGCGCCAGGGAACCCCTGCTTCTTACTGGGGCGGATACAGGAGTTTCAGTCCCCTCCAGGGGAAACAAAATTGTGGTTTAAAGCGGCAATCCAAGCAGCGGTTTTTTAACGTTTCTTTTATTTTTTATTTTTAACATAGGATTGAAGCAGGGGGTGTCCGGAGCTGAACCCCATTAATTTCAGCTCTGGGAAACCCCTGCTTCCGGAGACACTTACCTCCCTAGGGGGCACGGGTAGCCACTCGGCTCGGCTATCAGGGTTCATGAAAAGGCGGATTTTCAAAGCTGCTGCGCTCTGCGGGCCAATAGGAAGCCGTGACATCATCAGGTTCGCCTTCCAATTGCCCCGCCTGATGCGGGAACTTTATACTTTATAATCCAGCTCGCCCAGCCGGAGTGGCTACCAGCACCCCATACGTAGGTAAGTATCTCCGGAAGCGGGGGGTCCCCAGCGATGAAATTAAAGAGTTCAGCACCAGAGAACCCCTGCTTCAAACCTGTGTTAAAAAATGTAAAGAAAAACAAACACCATGTATTGCTCCATTATATGGGAGTTTTAAAACACAGAAAGTGCCGCCATTACCTTTACAGGTATTTCAGGAGCCAGGGAGTCCTCGAAGTCGAAAATAACATGGTTCCCATCAGGAGGTTGGGTAGGGGGATTGCTGCCTTAAAGGCTGCGTGCATATTCCCTTTTGACATGTTACAATTGTAATAATTTATCATGGAGTTATGTGTTTAGGTTAGTCATATTACAAAGACCAACTGGAGATCAAATACACTTCAATAATCCCTGTGCTGATAAAGGCTTTATCCATTTTTAAATAGCACTTGTTATTTAGGAGAAAATGAACATGCTCCAGCATAACAATGTTATGAGCATTGCTGTATACTTCCAGGTTCTATAACCCTTAAAATGAGAGCCTGGGGATGTTTAGCTGCTTATAGTGTATATCAAAATGAGTTACATTGGTCATCACCGACGCTGTTTCCAAGTATTTGTCGCTGACACTACTAATGAGGTTCTCCAGGCTTCCACCGCGGTAACACTAGGAAATCACAATGAAAACTGAGATTATACCCATTGTTGCCAAAGGAACAAGGAATCTTGTCATCAGGTCAATGTGGATCTCCCGGTGCCATGGCAATATTCAGCTAATTAACTGGCTCTCTGGCAACAATGATGCCACCACATATTTCTCTCTCTTGAAAATGACAGAGACAAGTGAAATATCTCCTGATAGTGAGGACTGCGGCTTCACATTTGCTTTAAGATGGAAGAGCAGTGAGATGCTGTAAGTATGCCGGTATACCTAGAGCCATTGCAAAGTACCGGGTTCGTTTGCAGAGAGAGAAGTTTTTCATTGCACTGTAGCTTCCATTACTTTAGTCAAGGGGTGGGCAACTCCAGTCCTCAGTGATTGAGCCACCTATGCTGAAGCTGGGATATCATGAAAACCTGACCTGTTGGTGGCCCTTGAGGACTGGAGTTGCCTACCCCTGCTTTAGTCCCATATGTACAATCCATTAAAAATAAAATTATAAACACACTTTATAAAATGCACAGAACTCCTGTTGTAATGTATGTTTAATAGTGATATTTCTGCGTGCGTGTCTTGTTTAATGACCAAGCAACTTACCATACAGTGGTTTTTTGTGTGCCAGAGCTCACTAGTATTTAGAACCGGGATAGCCAACTGCTGTCCTCAACAGCTACCAACAGGTCAGGTTTTCAGGATATCCCTGCTTCAGCACAGGTGGCGCAATCAGTGGCTCAGTCGAAGACTGCAGAACCGGTGCTAAAGCAGATACAGTATATCCTGAAAACCTGACCTGTTGGTAGCTCTTCAGGACTTGAGTTGGCTACTACTGATCAAGAGACATTAAAGAACTAGATTATTGTACTTTGCAGTGAAATCAAACACTGTGTGAAATGTGAGCCAGCATGAGGAAGTGTGCTAAGGAGGACTGCTAATTGTGTTTTTACTGACACAGAGACAAGTGACTGGCAAAGATTATATTACCATTAGACGAGAAAAAATGCAGCTGAGCTATTAAAGTTGTGCACATTTACCATACTAATTATTTTATGATCATTATAGTACTCTAGGTACCAGGCACCTCCTACAGTGAGGGTATTCTGGGTTACAAAAAATGTAAATATAATGAATGATTTCAAACCTACACACCAGTGGTGGTTAATCCAATACATTTAGACCTATATTTACTAAGCAGTGCTATATAATAATATACTATTTGGAGCTGAAAGTCACCTTACAGCCCATAAAGTGAAAGGCCTAGAAGTAGTCGTACAGAATAGCACAGTTTAGAAATTATCTGATCTCCCAAAGTATATAACATACTCAAACACGGTTTAATCCAGGGGTTCTCAACACCAGTCCTCAAGACCCCCCAAAGGGTCAGGTTTTAAGGATAACCCTTATTCAGCACAAGTGGCTCAGTCAAAGAATTGAGCCAAATGTGCTTAAGCAGGCACTGATAGAGCCACCTGTGCTGAAGCAGAGATATCCTGAAAACCTGACCAGCTGGGGTGTCTTGCGGACTGGATTTAAGAACCCCTGGTTTAATCTATAGCTTTAATATAAACCTAAACTTTCAATACCATAATGAAACTAGGTATTATTAGACAGCAATATATACTTCTTAAACTCTTTTTGGGAAAAAGTTACAGTAGTTTTAAAAGTTCCATCTTATATTAATGTTTAGTGCTATGGACTGGCTGAGCCATCATTTAGGATGTTAGAATAAGGCGTCTTCTAGGTAAGAGTTTCTCTTATTATATAATGTACAACAAGGTGGAATGTCTCTCCAACTCCCTAATATGCGTCTAAATATAAATATTTTACCAAACACTAAAGAATATGAGGTTACTCTTTTAATACCTTTAGTACTATACAGAACAAAGCACAAAATAGGACAAACAAGTGCTCTAAAAGTGATTAAAAAACTTGTACCATGACTAGTGAGATGTAGACCCCAAAATTGTCCATATGATGCATAAAAAGATGTGGGACTTGTGCAGCTGTCTTTATGAAAGATTGTTTCCAAACTGTATGAAGATATAAGCAGAAAACGCAATGGCATGGTGCATGGCGTTGTTGGTTTGAAAATATATTTGCTCCAAACACGCTTAAACAGGCTACTCACAAACTTTTATCTTTCAACTAAGCAAAACAGGGTTTGTTTCTGCAGTGCCAGCGTCCTGCCCCCTCCTTTCCGACGTGACTGCGTTCCAGTTGAGGTGGTGGCATCACAGACACAGGAGTAAGCCACCTTAGAGAGCACCAGGCAATTTGTGCTGTCCTTTCTTCCATCCCTACACATCCCGAGAGATCTATTCTCTTTCTCTGGGGGTTTCCCACAATTTCATCAATATCCTTCTATATTTACTGGAAAGCAAGTACATTTTACATAATTCCAGACAGAGTCACAATATAGAAAACTACTTTGAACATTACAGACCTCGAAGTGCTTCTGAATTGGTGTCAAGTATCAAATATCATAATATAATTATTTTTTCCTTGTATAATTTTGACAGGGTCTGTAGAGCTTTGCAGAGAATTTGTCAGGGACAAAAAGCCTCTGTTCCATAGAGCTTACATTCTGATTGTTGGTGCCTGTGGCACAGGGAGATAAGCCCATATTTAATTAAGGGTGCTAAGCCATCAGACGCCTCCTGGCACTGGAAGACCCCAATTTACTTCCCAAAGTTTACAAACTTCAAAGGCACATTAGCACTGTACTGCTCCTCTTTCAGTACCTCTTGTAGTGGGTATGCTAAGCTCTAAAGTAAAAAGTTGAGGAAACATTCTAAGTAGAGTAGACTAAGGCAGTGGTTTCCAACTCCAAGCCTCAAGTACCCCCAACAGGTTAGGTTTTCAGGACATCCCTGCTTCAGCACAGGTGGCTCAATTATTTTTATTGAGCCACCTGTGTGGAAGTAGAAATATCCTTTAAACCTGACCTGTAGGGGGTACTTGAGGACTGGAATTAGGAATCACTGGGCTAAAGGCAACACTTTGATGATTGAATTTGCAGCATCATCTCTTCTCTCAGCCCAAGCTAAGATAACCACCATGATAGTGCTCACCTGTGTTCACAACAGAAATTGTAGAACAGTTTCGAACAAAGTTTGTTGGAGAATTCCATCAAGTTATGAAGTTTCTTGTCAATGGATGAAGGTGAAAGAGCTGCAAACTTGTTTGAATCATCGCCCCAAAAACCCAGAGATCACAGCAATTAAGCATATGTTGTAAGTTCAATGACCAGTGAAGAAAACTCAGCAGGTTCATGCCATGTAGAGCTTTAGGCCAATTATCTATTATGATTTTTTTTTTTTTTGTGACAGTAAGACATTTTCTTTGGCTGCAGTGAATAATACTCTTACGAAAGAACTTCCTTGACAGCTCATTTAAATTGAGCTGTTTGATTAACTTGAACAAATGGAAAAATATCAGTACGTCTCTAATGAAGAATAAGGAAGTTCCCAAGGTACAGATGGCTACACGGGCAAAAATACAAAATGGGGGATAGAAGGTGTCACAGATGGAGTATCCACCTGAGACAAAGTTAAAATGAAAAGCTCCTCACCCTCTGCTTGAGAAGTTTCCATCTCAGACTCTTCTCCCTCTTAGGCCGGTTTCGCTAGATATCTAAGATGGGCATATATATATATAGATAAAATATATATTTGTTATAAATAGTATGCAAGAAAAGAGTTATACACATGAAAAATCTTTTGAGCATGTCACATTAAATGTAATATATATATATATTTTTTTTTTAAACATAACATTCTTTTGACAATTAATCAAAACTGTATTACGGTTTTACATGCATTTACTCATATTCATATGATTGTGACCTGCGGCATGATCAAGATTATAAATAAATAGTAGATATAGGCCTAAAATGTGACATTGTTATATAAATTATCATAAATTGGGAATATTTAACAAATTAGTAACCAAATGTAAAATACAATCACATTTTATCCCTTTAATTTGCATCAAAAATTGCCATTTAAAAAAAAAAAAAAGGTTTTGAACAATGTGGAAGAAACAATCTCTTACATTTGCCACAATGGTACAAGATGTTCACTGTTGATACAGAGAACCCTTCATTTTTACTATTGCTCCAAGGAACCCCTCCCCCCCTGCTTCAAAAAACACCCCCCATATTGCTAAGTAAGGCAACCAAAGCACAGCTGATCCTGCATATTGAAGCAAAGTGATTAACAGTCAAACTGATACAATTTGCATAATTTCTAGAGCAAGTTCCAGGTTAGAATGTTTGATACATCTGGTCACAGGAGCTGGTCTTCAGCTGTAGAAGAGTTAAGTGTCAAAGTCATCAAATGTGCTTTGAGAAACTTTTCGCATTTTCTTTTAACCCTTTGGGCATCCCAGGATTAGGGTGACCAGATGTCCCAGATTAGCCGGGACAGTCCTTGTTTTGGCCGTTTGTTCCGGGTCTGACTTTTCTGCCCACTGTCCCAGTTTTTCTGTGCCTTGGCAAGCATCCAGCAAACGCTGATCGCACATGCACGGCCAGCAAGTGCTCATCTCCATGTGCAGTCGGTACTCACTGTTCGTGCATGCGTGACATTTGTCTCGGATTTTGCCTCGACAAATTGGGTCACCCTACCCAGGATGCAGCTACTACATCATAGTGTCTGCCACTGAAGAGTAAGGCCCGTAATATAGTGTGTGCGCTTGCTCCGCCGGGCGCACGCGTGCCGCTTATAATTGGCTGTGTTAAAGCCTTACTTTATATAGTTTGGCCGCGCGCTCGGACCCCCTTGGACATGGCTGCGTTCAGCCGCACAGAGATCTATGAGCAGCTTGTTCATGGTTCTGTCACTCCCACGCCCCAGCAAGAGCTGGGGCTGATCTGGGTTTTGCTTCTCGTCTGCCTGGGTTGCAGGGTGCTGTGGAGTCTGGGTGAGACCCTCCCCCATGTATACAGGACCCCCATATAAAACAGAGAGAGGAGAGATCCCCTCATATATACAGAGAGAGGAGAGATACCCTCATACACACAGAGAGAAGAGAGATCCTATCATATATACAGAGAGGAGACCCCCCCATCTCATATACACAGAGAGAGGAGAGATCCCCCATATATACAAAGAGGAGACCCCCCCTCATATATACAGATAGAGGAGAGATCCCCTCCTATATACAGAGAGAAGACCCCCCTCATATATACAGAGAGAGGAGAGATCCCCTCATATATACAGAGAGAGGAGACCCCCCCCCCCTTGGATACAGAGAGAAGAGAGATAATTTGCTTTATTTAGTCATATTTTATAATATTTTCAAATATACTTTTATATGTCAAAAGGAGAAAATAAATTTTTGTTTGAAAAATGCAGGACTGGAAACCTTTACAATGAGGTGGTCCAGGGATGATAGTTTTATAGGATTGTTACCCTGTTTCTTTCCCTCAACTCCTGGGGCTAAAGGAAACAAATCTGTCAGGGTCTGCATTCAAATCACAATGCGTGTAACTACAGTATACTGAATATAAATCCAAAGTCTAAAAAGAATCCCTCCATAGAAACAGAACTTACAGGGCTTCTTCCCAAGTGGGTGAAGTTTATATTAGGCTGTTTGTCCCCGTCCTAAAAAAAACGTCATGACCACGTCCACCCGTGCGCATCGTAGCCACGCCCATCTGTTGCTCACAGCACTGAACTCTATGCACGCAAAACGTGTCTTTCACGTGCACGAGCTGCAGCAGTCGCGCGAGCGCATGCACGGACGCGGCTGCTATAAAACAAGCCTAACACTGTGTGAGTGCTCATATGAATGTCATTTCCCCAAATCCCTGGCTGCAGTGCAAGCATTGTATGCTAAGAGATGATGGGGGAAAGGCAGGGTTGCATACCTAATAAAACCAAAAAGGGGGCGCATAAGAGAAAACACAAAGACAAGATGATGCAATTAAACACAATTTATATGTACACTTAGAACCATGTACATCACACTTAAAATAAGAATGGATCACATGATCCAAAATTGCACTCACCACCAAAGAGGGCAAGCCTCAATAAGATAAAGGCACATGTACTTGAATGTGGATATTGCCCCGCTGATCACGGGAGATTGGGAGCTGCAGGGAGAATCTGCTGTGAAGAGATGGGATTTTGAGGACAGCGCACACTTTTTCTTTTTCAAGGGTTGCAGACCTGTCAGAGAGACATGTGAATGTGCTCACAAGTGGGATTTGTATTTGCTACCAACTTTTAATACTCCACCTTACATGGAAGAAAGGACCAACACGGCTACTCACCCTTCTTTACCAACTTTGACTAAATGTAGCAAAAGCTGCAATAAATGTCAGTATATAAATGGCCATGGGACTTCGTACTGTACATTGACTTTTAATACTCGACAAACACTTGTTCCCAGTTTATAAATATTTGCTAAATTGTTGGTGGAAAAAATAAATAAAAGGGAACATTTTGTCTGGTTGAAGAACTTTTGGGAAAAGTTTGCACGTCTCTAGAGGTAAGTTTGACTGGCCCTGGTGCCCTAAGATACAGTATTGCAACTGACATAACAACAGCACCAACTTAAACTACATCACAGTTCAGTACGGGTGGAATACGCTCACGCACATCCAGTGCTAGCAGAAAAACAATGTCAAAGACACAAAGACACAGTGGGCAAAGAGAACCACGGAGGAGCTTCTTCTCATCATCAAGAGCGCCTTTGTTTACATAGCATCAGAGTATGAAGTCAAGCAATATTCCTGGGGGGAATTGGTCATTTATTTAAAACAACAACTTCTATTATTTCAGCACATTTTTCCATATACATTCTCAGCTTTGATGATGCCTCATTGCACCACTTCTCACTGGAAACTATTAATCTATTTAATTACACAGCTTCTGGGCGCTGCCTGTCTGAGAAAGACTTGTATAGCTCTGACAAGGGCCACTGTAGCATCTGTAGGGGGCTGTCTATATGATTTCACAGTTACATTTTGGGTGACTGTAGGATTACAGCTCATGCAGTGGGAATATTTATGCTTCCTCGCAGAGCCGATCTGCCACTCTTTCTAACTAAGCACACAGACACGCAGAATGCCACAAAGGAAACTAGGAATATGTCAAGTGTGTTTTTTGCCCATAGCGTTTTGTTGTATTATTTCTTAGTGCCATGATCTGAAAGAAAATATTAATAAATCAACACACAAAAAATGTGTCATCTTCTGGAGTGCCGAGGAGAATGCAACAAGCTGCATTTAAAACAACAATCACAGGCAGTGGAATTCAGGCATGAAACCAGACAACAATTCAATTAATATTTTCTAAACAACATGCACTAAAGCACAAATGAAGGAAATGCAAGTCTGACTGCCCAAGGGAAGCCACAAACGGTTTATGCACGCAATATTATGTCAAATGTATAAGCATACACGTTTATAGAGATACAGAACAGTGTGATGTTGTATGATTGACAGTGAATAATTAACACAAGGCAGCAATGCTGCAGCAAGTCATATCTTGCTATGTACGGGGGACGCCGCACACATTATCTTACCCTTTCACTGCCAACGTGCCAGGATAATGTATTGCGAGGCAATTTGCTGCTGGCTCATCTAGCAGCGAAATGGTTAAAGTCTTTTTTTGTAATGTATGTGCACTATTTGTACTTTGCTTTTCTTCTCCTTTGATTTGAATCACCATGAAAATAGATTGTTTTGTGGCACTAGAAAGATGGGAAACACAAAGCCAAATGTTCAGAGTCCCCGATTTACTGAATAAAACCACTGCTTCCAAAGGAAAGGGAGTCTGCAGAAAAAGCAATGGACGGGAGATAATGGTCGGTTGTGTTTAGAGATAGGGACAGAGAGAATCAGATAAGTAACCACAAAAAAAGACCTGTCTGAAGTCTTACCTTTCACAGGTATAAATGGTGGGTGTTAGGTACAATGATATACAATATGGAAGGTGAGATCCCTACACAACATATGATGAAAACTTAAATAATTCATAAAGTTATGTATTAAGAAGCCGTTCATGCACTTTATAAAAAATATATATATATTTTTTAATATAGGGTGGAAGCAGGGGGTCTCCGGAGCTAAATCCCATTAATTTCAGCTCCTGGGACCCCCTGCTTCCCGAGATACAGACCTCCAAAGGGAGTGTCGGTATCTTAAGCATAGTTTAATGCTCCCGTGTCACATGGGTCAATAGGAAGCCTCACCGGATGACGTCACGGCTTCCTATTGGCCCGCAGGGCACAGGAGCTTTGAAACTCTGCCATTACATTAACCCTGCTAGCCGAGTGGAGCGGCTACTGGCACCCAGTATGGAGATAAATATTTCCAGAAGAGGGGGTTCCCGGAGCTGAAATTAATGGGGCTCAGCTCTGGAGATTGCCTGGTTCAATGCTATTTTAAAAAGTAAACAAATATGTGGAAAAATAACGACCACTTGAATTGCCTCTTTAAGCTACAGTATTAGAATAGTAGGTGCTGCCAATTTTGTTGGCCTCACCATACCATATATATAATGTTCTTTTGCAACATACAGGGGTCTGATTTAGATGTCTAAAGGTTGTCAATAAAGGTAATTTAACAATTGTTGTTCTTATTCATGTAAACAGAATTAAATGGTTTGTTATTTAACACGCATAGCACTTCAGGGAGTCGGGGGCTTTGGCAATAGTACGACAGACGCCCAGGGTCCAACCACGAAGAGTAAACAGAAGTTAATGGAATTTCATGTAGGCAATATCTGCAATGTATACTCAGCATGCATGGAATGTAAATATAGTGCAGTACCCACTTACCCCCAACTCTCTGCAAGATAGTCCTCCCTAGTATTTATTGGTTTTTAAAGTGGTTTACAGAATATTACAGCAAGGAGTATAGTCAATAAAAGTTGAGGGTGTCCTAATAGTGCTTTTAGTTTTTGATTTGCAAATGAGAAGAGGTTTTAGGCTGTTCCTAGCATTTCTCTATACTCACATTTTTAGCTACCATAAGCCCTTCAGCCATTGCTCCCCTCAACCATGTACTCATACTCAGTTTTGATGTATATTACAGCACGTTCATTTTCTGGTGTGCTGTATTACCTGCTAGAACTTTCCACTGTTTCCTTTTCTATCCTAAAAGGGAAAGACATATCCCATGTTGTTGTAATGCAAAACACATCTGCATATCTTTCTATATCCCTTTCTGAATTGGTTGTTTGCTTGTTGCCATTTTCCTATTTAGAGATGTATTTCCAGGAAAATATACCATTTCCATAGCTTTTTCAGCATGATTTACGGCTATCAGTAACAAGACTAAAGGAGGCATCAGGGAATAGCACAGAGAGTGATGCACATCAAATGGTTCTTCAAAATGCATAAATCTATTAGACCAGGGAGTCACGGGTCAAATATTTCCAATTCCATAACTATTTTAGTTTTGTATTTTAATTGAGGGCAGTTGTGTCTTTCTCTGTCACACGATTCCATCCAACCCATGCATGGATAACGTGTATACAGGTAGATTGATTTAGAAAGTGGTTATTAAGTTGCATGCAAATGGGATTGTCAATAAATGAGGGTCACACATATCCATAGGACCCCTCTCATCCTAGATGTTTCTCTCCAACATGTGAATTCCAGACTCCTCGCAATATCTGTATTATCTTTATTGGTCTGCAATTGTTGCATGTTTATAAAAGTGGAGATTGAAGGTGCAAACCTTGTAAGCTGACAAATAGTGCATTTTTGTAGACAACGTAAGAATTTGATCTGCTTCCTAACACAAAGCGAGTTTTGCCTCTGCAAGCTCTTCGTCAACACACACTGACTAGATCTGTGCAAAACCGTTCCAAATTCAGTCGCAATATTTCTAGCGTTTTTGTTTTTTCACATTTCTTCCAGGACAAACATTTTGCCATGTCTCAGAGGGTTAATAATATCACGTAATTGGTCTTAGAGTTTGTCTGATTTTATTTTTAACAAAGACTTTAATCACCAACATTTAACTTCATTAACATGTCAATGCTATTGGTCTATTTTTACTAGGAGAGAGAAGGCACCTTTAATTGGAGGAGACTTAGGAGGAGCTAAAACATTTAAGATGAGGGAGCTTGAGTCTATTTTCAAAACATCGAACACATCCTGCAGTCATTCTGAAATAAGAGAGAGATGCTACAGTTATAGCCAAAAGGAATCTGCCGTTCTCTCAAATGTCAAATACGCTCGTACACAACCTGTATAGAGCAGGGGAGGCCAACTCCTGTCCTCAAGGGCCACCACCAGGTCAGGTTTTCAGGATATCCCTGCTTCAGCACAGGTGATGCAGTCATCGACGGAGCCATTGATGAGACACCTGTGCTGAAGCAGGGATATCCTGCAAACCTGACCTGTCGGTGGCCCATGAGGACTGGAGTTGGTTACCCCTAGGGGATCTGGCAAAAAAATCCTAAAGAAATATTTCAGATTAAACAAACCGATAACTATTTAAACATAATATTTGAATTCTGCTAACTGCAGCGACCAGAAGATAAGTAAGAGCAAGCAAACTATTCTTCACGTGCTAAAGGCTTAATGTCACTAATGTTTATTTAATGTCAGATTTGGTGCAGTGGAAAAACAGTAGTAACTTCCGTCTATGGAGACAGCAAGGAATACAGCCAATATGGATTAGTAATGTATGTATTAAATATTAAAGATATGTTTGTTATTCTCTACATAGTGCAGAGTAAATGAGTTTATTCTCTACAGAAAACATTTAATTAAGTAATAATCCCAGAAGAACATTACTGGCCAATAATGCCCTGTTCTGAGGGGCTGGAAGAGTTGAAGGCCCGAGGTGAAGCCGAGGGACTTTAACCCAGCCAGGGAATTATTGGCCAGTAATGCCCTGTTCTGAGGGGATTATTACTATTATAGGCTAAATATAGGCTTTTTTCATAAATAATAGACACTTTTGTATAGTTATATAGGTTATTTTATTAAAATAAAATGGTAAATACATTAAAGCACCTCTATATACACTTACACTGCAGCTATCTATATCCACACACTGCCGCCCCCTCTGTGTGTGCGCACACACACACAACAGCTCTACACACAAACTCTGCTGCTGCTGCTGCTGCTGCTGCTGCTGCTACACACAACACACAACACAACAGCACCACAAACACTGCAGCTGTACACATACACACAATGATTGAAGAGTAGAGCAAAGGAGCACTGCTACCAGAAGAAATCCTGAAGGAACAAATATTACGGGCAAACTCCAAAAATAAAACTGAAGGTGTTTAATGAATAAGCTCACAGGGAAATGAACATAGCCAACGCACCAACGCGTTTCATCCCGTGGGACTTTATCAAGGTGTAATATGAAAACATACCTTCTCGTAAATATAGCCACCATTTCGCGCCAAAAGTCCTGCAGGGCCGCAACAAACGCTGCAGCTACACGCACACACAAACTCTGCAGAAGACACACACACACACACTGGAGCGGACGCACTCTGCAGAAAACACACATACACAAACTCTGCAGCTACACACACACACACACACTTTGCAGCAGCCACACACACACACACAAACTCTGCAGCTACACACACAAACTCTGCAGCAGACACATGCACAAACTGCAGCAGACACTCACACACACACACTGCAGCACACACACACACACACACACATACACAAACTCTGCAGCAGACACACAACTCTGCAGCAGACACACACAAACTCTACAGCACACACACACACACACACACACACACACACACACACACACTGCAGCAGCAGACATACACACTAGATAGACAGAAACTGCAGCTACAAATAAACTCTGCAGACAGACACTTACTTTGCTGCTACTAACACACTCTCCCGACTTAACTGTGTCCATGGAGGGAGGGGAGGAGTCACTGCCTGGCTGCTGCTTCCTGACCAATCCCCTGCCCTAAGAGCTGTTCCTGCCTCCTGACCAATCCCCTGTCCTGTTTCAGAGCTGTTCTGACTAAAGGAGAAGCTGATTGGCTAGAAATAAACACTTTGCAAGTTGCCAAAAATTCCGGGCATTACTGAATGAATAATGCCCGCAATTCTAACCAGAGAGCAGGGATTTCAATAATGCCTGGAATTTTACAGCTTTAGCCTATAATAGAGCTTCATTTAGAATTATTTTTAAATAAGTTTGAAGCAGGGGGTCCCTAGAGCTCAACCACATTGATTTCAGCTCTGGGGACCCCCGCTTCCGAGATACATAAATCCATATTGGGGCGCCGGTAAGAACCACGGCTGAGTTCACAATATAGCGGTCTACAAGTCCCACCGGGACATTTAAACTTGAAGAGAGATTTCGGCGAACTATATAGAGTTAAGTATCTCGGGAAGCAGAGGGTCCCCGGAGCTGAAATAAACTGCTCCTTTAAAAGGGCCACATGTAGTGTCAAAGCATCACGTAGCAATTTCACAATCATCACCTGTGACATCCATGTACTTACAGTATAAGGGATTGGGAGGTGTGGGGAGGTGGGAGGGGTGTTGTTAATCCCATTACAAATAGAGAATTAATTAATTTATTGTACAGTACTGTATATTGCTGTATATTGCTGGTATGTCTAGTTGAGGTCACGGGAAGAACAGTTGTGTTTACAATTTAAAAAATAAATACATAGTATTGTAATAAATAAAAGTACAGTCCTCACCATTATTTATGCTTAAGCCAAAGCAGCTGTTCACATGGTAGTTTTCCCTGCTTGCCTACATGCTTAAAGCAATTTCAATGGCTTTAACTGTAAAGTAAAAATCAAAATATACTGTAAATACCTACAATAATGAAATAATATTCGGAAAACCTTTTCTAAGCCCAGTTGTAAACTCTCACACAGGCTGAGGCTGCCAAGTGTCCAGTATTGAACCGGACTGTCCTGTATTTTGACACTGTTCATAAAAAAAAAAAAGAAGTAATCCTGAACATATCTGTGTATACCGGTATTACCTCTCTGGGCGTGTATGTGTATACCGGTATTACCTCTCTGGGCGTGTATGTGTATACCGGTATTACCTCTCTGGGCGTGTATGTGTATACCGGTATTACCTCTCTGGGTGTGTATGTGTATACCGGTATTACCTCTCTGGGCGTGTATGTGTATACCGGTATTACCTCTCTGGGTGTGTATGTGTATACCGGTATTATCTCTCTGGGTGTGTATGTGTATACTGGTATTACCTCTCTGAGTGTGTATATGTGTAACGGTTGTTCCCTCTGGTGTGACCCACCCAATCTCATATTGGCCCGTGTGATCTAACCAGCCCCATTACATGGTCATGTTTGGTGGTGCACCTGTAGGCAACAGGACTCCTGAGTCTCCCGCATGATGGTATCCGGGGATTGTCAATCAAGACAGGCAGCTGAGGTAGTGGGTGCGAGTCCTATCTATATCACGTGCAGCGCCTCCACCTCATCAGGGTCTGTGCATCTGCAGGGAGATGATCCTGATGAAGAACTCCTTCTTGGTGGTGCCGTCCACTGGAGAGTAACTTCACACTCACACAGTGGGGGTATCATTGAACAAGACATCTTTATTGTTGCTTGGTGGGCAAGCTGCCCTTCACAGCCAGCTGTCTCAGCCGCACATAGTTCTATGCTGTCCCTTTGCCAGGTACATCCTCCCAATGGAGTGGGATCCCCTCTCCCCGTAGGGAGATCACCCCTGTGCCAGGTCCCTGGACACAGTGTGGCTCTTCTCTAGATTAATGTAGAAATGGACAACTAGTTACTACACTAGTGGGTCCTTCCTTCCCAACACTCAGCAATCCAACTACCAACCAACTTTGGGCAGTGCTGTGCCTTATATACTTCAGGAGCTGTCACAGCTCTGATGTCACTAACTGTGGACTCAGAGCTGGTAGCCACTCCCACCCATACATAGGGCACCTCACCAGGGTATGAGGGCAAACCTCCATGATTACTGCTGGCATCCCTGTAACTTACCAGGTTTACTGCTAGCAGGGGAGACAACTGCAGACCATTTTACATGCATGGCTACACATGTATACCGGTATTACCTCTCTGGGAGTGTATGTGTATACCGGTATTACCTCTCTGGGCGTGTATATGTATACCGGTATTACCTCTCTTGGTGTGTATGTGTATACCGGTATTATCTCTCTGGGTGTGTATGTGTATACTGGTATTACCTCTCTGGGTGTGTATATGTATACCGATATTACCTCTCTGGGAGTGTATGTGTATACCGGTATTACCTCTCTGGGCGTGTATGTGTATACCGGTATTACCTCTCTGGGCGTGTATGTGTATACTGGTATTACCTCTCTGGGTGTGTATGTGTATACCGGTATTACCTCTCTGGGCGTGTATGTGTATACTGGTATTACCTCTCTGGGTGTGTATGTGTATACCGGTATTATCTCTCTGGGTGTGTATGTGTATACCGGTATTACCTCTCTGGGTGTGTATGTGTATACCGGTATTACCTCTCTGGGTGTGTATATCATATGTATACCGGTATTATCTCTCTGGGTGTGTATGTGTATACTGGTATTACCTCTCTGGATGTGTATGTGTATACCGGTATTACCTCTCTGGGTGTGTATGTGTATACCGGTATTACCTCTCTGGGTGTGTATTTGTATACCGGTATTACCTCTCTGGGTGTGTATGTGTATACCGGTATTACCTCTCTGGGTGTGTATATCATATGTATACCGGTATTACCTCTCTGGGTGTGTATGTGTATACCGGTATTACCTCTCTGGGTGTGTATATCATATGTATACCGGTATTACCTCTCTGGGTGTGTATATCATATGTATACCGGTATTACCTCTCTGGGTGTGTATGTGTATACCGGTATTACCTCTCTGGGTGTGTATATCATATGTATACCGGTATTATCTCTCTGGGTGTGTATGTGTATACCGGTATTACCTCTCTGGGTGTGTATATCATATGTATACCGGTATTATCTCTCTGGGCATGTATGTGTATACCGGTATTATCTCTCTGGGTGTGTACTGTATGTGTATACCGGTATTATCTCTCTGGGTGTGTACTGTATGTGTATACCGGTATTACCTCTCTGGGTGTGTATGTGTATACTGGTATTACCTCTCTGGCCGTGTACTGTCGCGGCCGAGTTTATTCTTACCTTTACCCGGTCTCGGCCGCGACAGTAACCGGGCGCGCGCCGGGGTGTCCCGTGCGCGCGCCAAAGCCTCGGAGGAGCGGTCCTCCGATCGGGGCTTCCCCCTCCCCTCTCTGGGTCCGCCGGGTACCCCGGAACCCCCCACCGCCGTCCCCCACATCGCGGGACACCAGGGCTCCCTCGGGGAGCCCTGGGCACGCGCACATGGGGGACAGGCGCCCGATGAAGCGTGACCGCGCATCGGTGATGCGCGGCACGCCAAGGGGATTTGGCTAGCAAGCCGGGAAATCTCCCGGCTTGCGGAACTAGCCAAGTCAGGATAAAACGTGTCGCCAGTGTATGTGTATACCGGTATTTCCTCTCTGGACATGTATGTGTATACCAGTATTACCTCTCTGGGTGTGTATTTGTATACCGGTAATAGCCTATGTTGGAATATGTTTGTATTGGTTTAGCAGACAATTAAGGTTTCTACAACCAAATATGTCAGTAAGAGAGCACAGATTACGCAAAGAGCCGGATTACTGTATGTATTTCACTTTGTTAGTAATGTTTTATGAGGACATTTACCCTCAGATATGTTAACATTATTGCAGGACTGTGTTTTGCATGGGATAGAAAAGGTTAATCTCTTAATATCTGACTTCATGATCCTGATCATAATTTTGTGGAAAACCAATAAACAACAACACATTGTGAAAAGGTTGTAAGGTTACAAAAGGCAATGAAATATGATCCCATAAGTGTGCTAATAATAACCGCAATAGAGCCGGCGGTAGTGTCTTGGTGACACCAAAAACAACATTATTTTCTGGGATTCAAAATAAACAGGTTCCAGTATGGAACAAATCCATTAGATATGCATTACATGTATTTCAGTGATGCAGGTCAGCCGGGGACAAAGAGCAAATGGACAATGATTCCCTCTCACTTTGGAAGGAGAGAGCATGTACCCTTCATTTCTGCGCTGTTGGGATATACGTCGGTGTTACAAAAATTGGGGTTCGTATTCGAGATGGGCGAATGTGTCAGAGCAGCCCACAAACGTTTCTATTTCTTTGCAACAACGCAAACGTTTGTTAGAATATTTAGTTATTAAGAAAAATACAGAAAGTATGCAATTCCGCGTAAGGCATGAAGGTTCGCTTTGACGAACGTTAAAAAAAAAAATCCAACCAGACCTTGAAATATGGATTTGGCTGGATGGGGGAGGAGAGGAACAAGTCAAATTTGTGAAAAAATGGAGAATTTGGGTGGAATGTTTGCCCAGCTCTTGTACCTACCACCTAGTGATTAAAGTGTCATGAAAAAGAATAGTTACTTGGTGCCTAATTTTCAGAGGACCTAAAAAAGCAAAGCTACAGTATAGTATTTGGGTACTAGTTTGCTGCTATAGTTATGCTATAGGTACAGTATACTAAAAGACCAAATAGAGACTGGATATTTTTAAGATGTGCAAATGTAAATGTGTTTATATAAAAGTTGTAATACCATCACCAGCTGCACAAAATATACATATATCTAACATTCCTGCCAAATGAGAGTTTGCTAGTAAGACTAAGGCTGAGTCCATGGTGACTCAGCCCATGCAGAGGCGCGCTGAGGCTGAGGGAAAGCGGGTGCTTTCCCTGGCCTTGGTTAGTGCGCCGTCCGGGGGCGTGTCTGGGGGCGGGCCAGTGACGTCACGGAGCTGGTTCGCCCTCATTGGGTGAACCGCTCACGTGACCGGCCCTGCGCTCCCGTGAGCGCGCAAATTTTACATTTTCCTAAGACCTACGCTTCCGCAAGCGTGCGGAAGTGTGAGCGAGCCCCTACAAAGCCGCTCTCATTGCGGCTGCAGGGGCTCACCGGTAAGTGAGAGCGCGCCTCAGCACGGGTCAGCGCATAGGCGCTGACCATGCCCGAGGCCTAAGGCCGTGGGCATGGTCAGCGCGTAGGCGCTGACCCGCGCTTACCCGTGCTGATGCTCGGCAGTGAGCCCCTGCAGCCGCAATGAGAGTGGCTTTAGCAGGGGCTCGCGCACGCTTCCGCAGGCGTGCGGAAGCGTGGCCGACAAAATTTTTTAGTTTATGCGCTCACGGGCTCCGTGACATCACTGGCCCATCCCCCGACATGCCCCCAGATGGCGCGCGAACTAAGGCCAGGGAAAGCACCCACTTTCCCTCAGCCTCCACGCGCCTCCGCACGGATGAAGTCTCTATGGACTCAGCCTAACAGAGTAAGCACAGTATAAAAAAAAAGCAGAAATACATTACTAAACAGCCTTTTTTTTATTTGCCAACTCAAGTTTGCCATTTCAAAAACAAAAAAGAACCCTCAGACACGTGCAGTTTTTATGATTTGGATTGAACTCACAATACAGTACTGGCATTGTGTATCTTCTAGTGAAAACAATTTGTGTTTTAAATCTCTATTTTTTTTTTGCTTTTACCATCTATTCATTTTTCTTTCTTCATTAAAATGATTTTGCTACAGAGCAGCCTTCTCTGTGTATTTGGTCCCCTGCTTGCTTAAAAAAAAATTTCTAACTAACTTTTGACTTCAAAAGCCGAATTGTTACAAAACTTGCTACTTTGCTTTCTCAATGTGACAAAACATCATTGAGGGGATTGAATTTCAAAAGAGAAAGTAATCAAAATGAATCGAACATTCTTGTGGAAAACTTTTGAATAGAAACAAACTTTTTTGCTGAACCAAAAAAGCAAAAATTCTTAGTTGGCTAATGGTTGCGAAACGTTCACTAAGTATTAGGTCAAACAGTTTGATCTCTTAGGCTGGAGCCATGGAAGGGGGCGCGCGTTACGCAAGAAATCAGTTCAAACTGATTTCTTGGCGCGACAGGCCGGTCACATGATTGGTTCGCCCAATGAGGGCGAACCAGCTCCGTGATGTCACTGGCCCACCCATAGACACGCCTACTGATGGCGCGCATACCATGGTCCAAAAAACACACCCGTTTCAAGCAGGTGACGTCACGGCCGCGCACGTCTCCACACGGGCGAAGGCATTATGGACCTAGCCTTACTGTGTAGTTATTAACATGTAATGTTGACATCTCATAATCCCACTGTAAAGATGAAAGTAAAGAGAAGATTAGAGAAAATGTAAAAGTAATCAACAGAACATTGATTAGAGGAAACGATTACCTTGCTTCATCAATGTTCAGACACAAGCTGATTAAACAAAAGGCTACAAGGTTATATATTGCAAGAGATTACATTTGAGTTGTTTGCTATTATTAGTGTTTTCAATGGATCATAAATAGTGACGAGCAAGCAGTCCCAATGCAAAATGTGTCCTGTGCGAGGCTCGGAAAAACAACCAACCTGCATTTCATTAGCATAGGCTTAATAATATAACGTTATTGTAGCATACCGTCGCTGTATTTTCCAATAACATGATATTAGGTACGTCCTAGGGAAGCGTTGCTCTGATCCAGACCCTAAAATAGTCCTTAAGTCAAGTTGGGAAGAGAGGAGAGGGAAATAAAGCTATGCTTTTTAAATGACAGTATGTCTAACTCTGGCCTTATACCCATCCAGGCTGTGCTAAAGTACTATTTCAGTGTTTGAATGAGCGTAATGGTAGTTTAGGGATGACCTAACTAACGCAACGTTAAGTCCCTGCGTTAACCTTAAATTTTGGGGATATGCAATGTTATGATAACTCCTAATTTCCATATTATTTGCAGCTTATTATCTCTAACGGCTATTAGAGTAAACTCAATACTCTTTTGGGAGAAAACATGACTACCGTTATATTAGTGTCAACATGATATTAACAAGTCAATTTAAAATGATTTTGTGGAGTTTTTGGGATCTGGGCCAGTGTCTTGTTTAGAATTACAGAGTATCCATGAAGAGCATAAAGAGATTTCTCAGAGAACAGAGAGAAGGTTTGATGGTGTGAGAGACATCTCGTAAAAAAAATGGACATAGTCCTGTATGGATTTATAGAGGACATTGAGGAAATGCTTTATTTCAATGCTTTTTATTGAGGACTTTAAATGCCCTTTAATTCAATGTTTTTTATTGAGGACATTAATTATATTGTATATCAAGATATTATATCTTGTAACTTTCAATTATTTACAAGTACAAAGGTCTGCTGTTTCATTATACAAAAAAGGAGGCAATATGCCTAGAGTATTTTAATAAGATGTACCATTCCTAGCAGACAATTTGGTTATTCATTAAAGTGCATTAGTGTTCATTGGACACTGTTGCACAGAAACTCCCAGTCAATGGGAAAATTGATATGGTAGCAGATCGGTACTATCACACGTTAATGAATAGACCCCTTGACTTTAGGAAGCAAAGTAGTTTCACTGCTAAAGCATTATGCATGGCAGTGTTGTGAGCTGAATAAACCTAGGAATTTATGTCTTAGATAACCTACTGTAGATGTGTAAATTAAAAATCAATGGGGGAAGAGATGCTGTTGTTATCATGCAGCGCGCCTAGGACCAATGGAAAAATAACAAAGCACTAAAAAGTGATATGTACAGTACATTGCTTGAACGCTCTTCGGGTTCATAGTGATGGAGACAGACCAAGCACAAATGTAGATGAATCGCTGATACTGATCTTTGACATTACTATATAAAGTTCAGGGCAGAAGGTGCAGCACAGATGTAAGTTCCCTATGTTCTCTATGGAACCCTATGTTCCACATGATTGGACTATCATCCGGGCCCGGAAAGAGGTGTACTGTGTGTGACACGTCATCAGCTGGCGACCGGTGCGTCCGAGTCACGCGACCGGAAGTGCGTGTAGCGGGGCGTGAAGCAGGAAATATAACGAGTACTTGGGACTTTACTGTGGGAGCCTACCATCGGTTCTTACCGACACCATTGACCTAATTGTTGTTGGATCACAGAGGGGCCATATGAATGTGCTGTGGAGGACGTTTTCTGCTGCTGATGTACCACTGGTGTTTCTGCTATCTGCGGCTTCCAGTTCCGGCGTGCATCCTACTTCACTGATTGCCTGGTTTTTTTTCATATTGATGTACGCAGTACCTTAAATGTTTTAATATAAATTTAATTTGTTCATACTTCACTATTTTGCGTTGTGCGCTGTGTTCTTGTTTCACTCACGCATCACAGATGTACCCTAGATCCTGGAAATGTGAGCCAAAAGTCAAAATTCTTGACTTTTCAAAATGTGGTCACACCACTCGTGCTTGATTGTAGAGGGCCGTACCTTGCCCGCGTCACGCACACCATCGCGCACGCAGACGGCGAGTAGTGGGTACGAGGCCTTAAGAAGGACACTGTCAAATGATCTATACATTGCAACACTGCATGAAAAGACCACCAGCACGAATGTCTGAGGTGATAGTCCTGTACTTAATGGGTACATGTTGTCATGGTCAGACCTCACAGGGATGGGGTGTACTTTTCTGGCCTCCTTTACAGATAGAATATTAAGTAAATAAATATAAAAGTGTTCAGCACACAGGACGTTCAATCTTATCAGTTTTGGCAGGTGGAAGTTATGAGCAGAGATTATCTGTTCTGGACATTCCTAAACAGGAACAAAAGAAGATTTACAAAGCTATCCGAATGGATTTTAGGCGTTTAAAGTGATTGTCCCACCATATACTTTATCCAAACGTATGAAAGGAAAGTACATACTGTACACTTAGGGGCCTATATACTATATACAGGACTGTATTTGAATTTTTATCGTTCGTCAAAATTTTAGTGCTAAAAAGTATTACAACCTTCATAAAATGTGTGCCATATGTTTCAAGTAATTACTGTATGTGGCTTCATAAATATGACAACGTTCATTGTTCAAAATAGTTTTTGATGCCTTGCGTTATGCTGAATTCCTGAATTTTACCATTTAAATTAAAACAGAATGAACGGGGGGAGGGGGGCCTTATATCTAGTTTTAGTCAATATACATTATTAGTGTAATATTATTTTCAAAGTGAAAATAATACATTTTGTTAACGTATATAATGAAGAATCCGTGCTGTATAAATACATTTTTGGTTGATGCGTACCCTAATTCTGCGTGTCAAATATAAACAGATTTTTTTTGGGTTTACACCAGGTTCAATTTGGCAGACGATTGTGACGAACGTTCTACTGTAGTTTTTTTTGGCGCACGGATAGAATCCATTTCTGCAAGTCCAAACATTTGACTAAAACAATTTTGGCGCACAGTGACAAAAAATAAAGGTTCGCACATAGGCGCAGACAAGCACAATTACATTTGAGAGCTCCATGTGTCACTCTAAGGCTAGGTCCCCAGTGGCTGCTGCGGTGCGTGTTACGGCATGCGTGCCGCACACAAGGCACAGCCCTTTATGGGGCAGGCCCCAGTAAGCGTGTGCGCGTGCACACAAGCCGCGATGCGTGACCGCATTGGCCAAAATACAAGAGTTTTGTCTTTTGGCGCAGGGGTCGAGCATTGGCCACATCACGGCGGTGGTTCAGCCAATGAGGGCTATCCAGCCGTGTGACATCATAGCCACGCCCCCCAGTCACAAGTGATCTGAAGTCCATCAGATCGCTCGGCTGGAGGAGGAGAGCGCCGGGATGCGTTCCATCGCATGCACTGGGGCCGTAACCTTACACCACAATATGCCATTTGCGACACTTCGTACATAGGACACTTAATGTCAACAGTATTTATTTTTTAACAGAGTAACAAATTATCCACAAATATACTTTAGTTGCTGCACGCTGTACTGGATTAAATGCTGATCCTTTTGATCACAGTTAATGCTAGATAGTTCTGCATAGCTTCACAGACAATTATAAGAATTGCTCCAGAGCCTTAATTAACCAAAGAGCCAGGCTTACTTTTATGCTGCACTGGATCCTATTCAAGGTCCCATAGGTATATTGACCCATTCTTCCCACCCACAATAACAGTAAATAATGAAAGAAGATATTGGTTGTGACAGACAACAAAGAGAGTAAAAAATTTATAGCCCTGATCCAGTTGAACAAAGTGTGGGAAATGCCATCCCAGCTCATAAACTGCATGTTTTATTTATGAGTAATGTTGCCAAGCTAATAAAATGTGTGCTTGTAGAAATGATTATCTTATCTTAGTGGATTACAGAAATGAGAAATTGAGTGCATCACTTACGTCCATGAAGAATAAGACAGAGGAACCTACTCTCACTGTTAACATGAGGATGTCGGCCCTAGATTTTTCTCGTATGCATGCAAGTTAGTAAAGGTGAGGGTGGGGGGGGGGCAACACCAGTCTTCAAGGGCCACAAACAGGTCAGGTTTTAAGGATATCCCTGCTTCAGCACAGGTGACTCAATCAGTGGCTCAGTCGTTGAGTAGCACATTATCACATAATATACGACGTGGGGATCTGTATAATTATATATATATATATTTTCTATCCATGTATAAGCAGCAAATTATGTGGTATCGAGTGGCAGTCAGGCCATACAGATAGCGGTGTTAGTATAACCTAGCATAAATGACTGAGTAACAACGAATTAAGCACCGACACTGAAATTGCTATACATTGGCTACTAGAGGAATAATACTCTCCCCTTGCAAGATTTAAAACAGGATACGAACCAAACAGTGACTGCTAGCATACAAAATTGTATATACTGTACTTTCTATCCACAAATAAGCAGCTACTAATGTGGCATTCAGTGGCAGTCAGTTTATGCAGTCAGCGGTTTTAGTGAAATCTGGCATGAGTGACTGAGTAGCAACTATTTAAACATCAATACCGGAATTGTTACATATTTGTTACTAAAGGAACAACATTTCTCTTTTGCAAGATTATAAACACTACAGGATATGAATCAAAATGTAACTGCCAAGTAAGGTTCAGCTACTAGCACATGACCCCACAGCAATAGGTTTTTGAGTTGTGGTCATGTTACCAAAGTATGTTTTATGCAGCTTCATTTACATTAAGTTCTGTGTGCCGTGTTCCACGTGGAGTCTTCACTTAGTGATATAATGCCCAGAGATATTTTTATTACCTCTAGGTTTTAGTAAAAAGTAAAAATATCAATACCATACATTGGACCAATTTAATAATGAGAAGTTGAGCCAGCACTGATGTTCCAAGGAATATATGATCGTATTAATGACATTCCTTTGGAAGTAAATGTATGGATTACATAGGGTACAAGAAGAAGAAAGCGGCAAATACGCATTTACTGTATATATATATATATATATATATATATATATATATATATATATATATATATATATATATATATATATATATATATATATATATATGCTACATTTTATATGTATTTGGTTTAAGGGATTGGTCATGAAATTATAAACACCAATTCCTTATAAAATTATTTTAGACTATTTACCATTAAAAAGGTTTTATTTCTACTCATTTTCACTACACTGGTTACTGTGAGTGCATTCATTAGGGAACTTTTGTTTGTGTTTCTGGAAGTAAGCTTGGCCCAGCTTCTGGCGTGCACTGACGTCGGAAGCTCGGCGTGGGACAGAGGGATAGAGGCCTGCAGCTGAGTAAGAGATGGGGGCCCAGCCGCAAGAGGACCATCAGCCGAGCCTGGCCAGGGGTCGGGCCTGACTCGCAGCGCCGGTCGCCGAGCCCCCACAGCAACTGGACCCAACCTGACCATCCACAAGGTAAGTCTGTTTTTTCATACGTATTGGGGTGTGGGGGTCTTTTTTTATCTGTATTGGGGGGGTGGAGGTGTATTTTTTATATGTATTGAGGGGGGGTCTTTTTTATATGTATTGGGGGGTCTTTTTAAAATGTATTGGGGTGGGGGTCTTTTTAATATGCATTGGGGTTAGGGCTCTTTTTAATATGCATTGGGGGATGAGGGGTGTATTTTTTTAATATGTATTGGGGGTGCGGGTGTATTTTTTCATATGCATTGGGGCCTGGGGGGGGTGTATTTTTTAATATGTATTGGGGTGCATTTTTTATTACAGTAAGTGTGGGGGGTGGATGTATTTTTATTATGTATTAGGGGGTGGGGTTACATGTATTTAGGGGAGTGGTTTTTTTTGGTATGTATTTTGTGTGGGGGGGATTGAGTGAGAGTGGGGTAATTGACAGAAGGTGGGGGCGAGTGAGAGGATGAGTGAGTAAAAGAAGGAATAAGGCCGCGCTAATAGTCGTGGCTACGGCGAGTCACGTTAAAACAAGTTGATTGAATCCTTGTGCACCTATAGTGGGCGCGAACGCATGACGGCGCGACACAGCGACCAAAATCAATGAAGTCAATGGAAATTGATTTTTTCGGCGACCGCTTCGTGACATCAGTGGCACATGAGTGGTTCAGCCAATGAGGGTGAACCGCTCATTGCCACGCCCCCACCATGCCCCCGGTCACCGTCTCTTGTCTCATACACTATAAGCTGAAATCGCTATTACAAGGGCGACAGATGACGTCACGCCATCACGTCGCCAGGACAAATAGCATGGCCTAAGAGTGAGACGCAGGTGAGAGAAATACATGCGAGGTGAGAGGGCGGGGGGAGTGAGCAAGAGGGAGTGAGACGGAGGGGAGAGAAATACATGGGAAGAGGGTGGGAAATAGAGGGGGCTCGTGAGGTGTGAAATGGGGGGAGAGGGGGGCTCACAATACCGCCGAGTGGGGGGGGGGGCGTACTTAACTCTAGTCCTGGGCCCCGGGAAATAGTGCCAACAATGTACGCAGCACTTTACAACATTACAAAAGAGAGTGAATACAATATAAAAATGGGGTTAAGTGTAACAGGTAAATGACAACATAAGGTAAAAGGAGACCCTGCCCCAAAGAGCTTACAATCTAAGTGTGCTGTTGGAAGGCTTACAGACACAGTAGGAGTAAAAGTGCATTGTTAGAAGTGCAGTAAGGGGAGGTCACCGTGCATCTGGAATTTGTAGCAGAGGTGTAGAACGTTTCATAAGACTGATTTTTTTTTTCTTCTCTTCACTGTTTAAGCAATTGGGTTAGAAAACCATTTGGAACTTATCAAATTAATTTATCATATTGATTTTCACTTCACCATAAATTCTTCACTCCACCGATATATTAATTTGGTTAGATATTACATAGATTTTTTTACATCGACTTTTATTATTAGTATTAGGAGCGCCCTTGTGCACCGTTTGTAGTCTTTGTCCAAGAACAAGAAGCTGTAGATGTTTAGTAATTATCAAAATGATATTGTACTTCCATATGTTAATTTCCAGGCAACATAAAATACTACAATAATACCACGTTGAGTAACAGCTGCAGGGCAACATTATGCAAAGTCTGTAGCCTTGTGTTCATTTCACTGTTAAATGTTCCATGAAATGGCTGTTTTATAAACCAGCGAGGGCATTGTGCGCTCCCTTTCTTACAGCCATTTACATATGATATCATTACTCTAAGTACGGTTCTGCCAGGTGACTATGGTAAAGCATTAGAGGAGGTTAGCTTCCCACATGGCATGAGCTGCATTAAGGCCCAGATTCACAATGCTCTGTATAAGTCGCCTAAAGTGGCGTCAGCCTAACTTAACGTCACGTTAGCACTAAGGGTGAATCTTCAAGGGACAATAATAAAATGTTAAGTGGTGTTTTCTCTTGTAAAGAACATAACATTAACTAGAATGGACGTTGGTGATGATGACATGCAAAGGGGGTGTTACTAATGTGTGTTAAGGTTAGCACAGGGACTTTACGTTACGTTATAAAGGTAAGGGGTGCTCAACTCCAGTCCTCAGGCCCCCCTCCCCCCCCCCCCCAACAGGTCAGGTTTTGAAGATATCCCTACTTCAGCAGAGGTTTATTTATAAAATATTTTACCAGGAAGTAATACATTGAGAGTTACCTCTCATTTTCAAGTAAGGCTCAATCAATCCCTGCTTCAGCACAGGTGGCTCAATTAGTCCCTGCCTTCAGCATGGGTGGCTCAGTGAGAGGCTCGTGATTGAGCCACTTGTGCTGAAGCTGGGATATCCTGAAAACCTGAACTGTTGGGGGGGGGGGGGGTGGCTTGAGGAATGGAGTTGAGCACCCCTGATTTAGGTTATACCTAAACTTGGTGTTACTCCTATCCAGACACTGAAATAGAGCTTTTATAGTGTCTGGGCGGGTATAATAATGTGCACTTAGACATCATTTAAACAACATACAGTATTGTTATATGCCGGAAAAGAAGGTGGGGGGGCACGAGCTCCGGGGGGAGCAGGCTTGGGGGGCACAGCGCCAATAGTTTGCGCACCCCTGTGCTAATGGTTTATAAAACTGCTTATATAGCAATGGGGAAATTAATTTATGATATTCTTTATTCCTCATGAGTTGTTTCTCTTCTTGTGCCAGAGAATTCTTATTCAACATTTTCTCCCACATTATTCCATATTGTCCTCATGTTGTTAAAGTTAAAATTACAAACCAAACAAAATCAGTCTAACTTGTTACTATGTATTATAAGGCATGCTGATTTGAATTGTGTGTGCAGTGTGCACAACTCAGGGAGAGACATGCTGGGGATACTTGGAGGAGAGAGAGAGACATGCTGGGGGTGGGGGAGGCGAGGGAGAGACATACTGGGAGTGAGGGGAGGCGAGGGAGAGACATGCTGGGGGTGAGGGAGGAGAGAGACATTCTGGAGGTGGGGGGGGAGAGAGACATGCTGGGGGTAAGGGGAAGGAGAGACATGCAGGGGGTAGGGGTAGGGAGAGACATGCTGGGGTGGAGGGAGGAGAGAGAGATGCTGGGGTTGGGGAGGAGAGAGAGAGACATGCAGAGGGTGGGGGAGGAGAGAGGCATGCTGGTGGTGGGGGGAGGGAGAGACATGCTGGGGGTAGGGGAGGAGAGGGAGAGACATTCTGGGGGAAGGGGAGGAGAGGGAGAGACATGCTGGGGGGGGGGAGAGGAGAGGAAGAGACATGCTGGGATGGGAGGAGGAGAGAGGGAGATGCTAGGGGTGGGTGGTGGAGATGGAAATACATGCTGGGGTGGAGAGGAGAGGGAGAGACATGCTGGGGGTGGGGGAGGAGAGGGAAAGATGCTTGAAATGGGGGAGGAGAGGTAGAGACATGCTGGGGGTGGGGGCCGAGAGGGAGGGACATGCTGAGGGTAGGCAGAGGAGAGGGAGAAACATGCTGGGGGTGGGGGGAGGAGAGAGAGACAGGCTCTCCCCCTGCTCACGCCCCCTCCCCCCACCCTTATATGCTCTCAGGCATAACTTGACGCCGTGTTGCCATAGCGATGCATCGCCAGAAGCCGCCAGAGATCAGGTAAGGGACATAGAGGCCTCGTGCGCACTCCCCGGTATTTCATTTAAATGCTTTGGGGAAGAGCGTGGGGCCTCTGTAAGCACCACGCCCCCCCCCACCTTCCGAATATTTCACAGCCCCCCGTTTGCGCACCCCTGTGCTACATAATAAGGCCTAAAAAAACAATTGTAGTAAAAACCATTCATTTTTCATGTAAATGCAGCGACGTTTATTCTGTGCAATCAGATGCTTAGAATGAAACAAAAGCATTGACATTGTATCCCAAACACCCGCGTCTTGTTTTCATGGAAACAAATGTTTTCAGTTCTTCATTCATCTGAAACAGAAAAGATGAGAAGTGAATAGACCCAGAAGAATAAGTGGGAAAATTGTATTATTATTATTTTCTTTTTATTATTTAAAAAAAACTTTTATTGAATCTGGAGACTATTATGGTGGGTAAAAGCCCATTTCCACTTCTATTATCTCTATCTCTCAATTCTGATGAGATCCTTTTTGCCGATATTGGGTAATTTAACTTTTTGTTCCCTCGGCTGTGCATGGCTACCTGACCGTACAGTATCATTGCTTTCCTTTATCAACCGAATGAAGTTGCTCTTACAATGCAGAGGTGATAGACACATTTACACATTTTTTATTATCAACACAAAAACATAGTACAGGATTTTATCAATGCTGACAGACGAAAACATCCAGAAATATTTCCGTTTTTAAGCTACATGTTAAATTAAAGGTATTAAATTGTTTTGTATAACTATGGGACAGCTGCATGGCACCTCCAAGTATTTTACTACCGGTCCCTCTCGCAGCGAAGAATGGAAGGTTTGCAATCACAGAACAGCCTATTCTAGCCTGTACTGGAGCGTGTAGCCGTGAGGGTTCCAGGCTAAGGGGGCTTTAAGGTTTCAGAGGCAGAATAAAGGCGATAGGGAGAGATGCACCAATGTAGTTTGCTTTGACGCATTGTTCCACTTTCTGTTCGCATCAGATGTAAGAAAGTGTTTCCTACGTCTGATGCAAATTGTTAGCCAAAAACGTTACGCCAGCATAGACCTGGCACATTTGTTGACGCAACTATGAGATAAAAAAGTGATGCACGACTGAGCCACTGATTGAGCCACCGGTGCTGAAGCAGGGATAGCCTTAAAACCTGACCTATTGGGGGGTCTTCAGGACTGGAAATGAGAACTGATGACGCACGGTATTACTTACTAGTATGTTTCACTGCTTTATTAATCAAAGATCAAAATGATTTATTGCAGTAGATCTTGAAGCTGCAGTGCAGAATTTGTTTCACGTCAGCCTCACACTAACATCAGCTGGTCAAATTGCTAGTAGTCCAGAAGAGAAATGCCAAATGTTGCCTTGTAGGTCTGTTTTTGCCAGTGCTGTACACAGTGACATACTGTAAACTCATGTAGCATAGTGCCCCTGGCTATGTGTTCCCTGGCCCTAGTATGTAAGTGCTGTTAAGTGCTGGGGTTAAATTCCTTTCACATGGGCCACACTGGATAATTTGTTGTCATAGCCAGGTGCAGGCTAGTTGGCAGTTGGGAGCATCATGCCTGGACGGGGTGTTAATGGTTCGTACCTAGTGTGGTTTGACACTGGTTGCTCCTCTAAAACCTGCCCAGTTTGGGGCAGGGTTATTAACCCCTTCCCAGGTATATAAGAGGCTCCTGACCCAAATTTAGTTGTTGATTCCAGGATGTAGCCTGCTCCCCGGAAAGTGAGGCGGAGTCTGTCTTACCCCATCAGGGGGTAGGAGGGTGGCGACTAGCCTCAAGGGCCTCAAGCCCTTGGGGGCCCAGTTAGGGAAGTGACCGTACTATGCAAGATGCAAGGGAAGATGTTCCATGATTGTCAGGTGTAAAAAGAATCTCTCTTGCAAGAGAAGGAATCAGGTTCTGGTCTGCCAAATAAAAGGTGATCCATTCCTGGCCTCTGTGTGGTTACTGAGAACGGGTTACTGTAGAGACTACTCTCTGCCTCCGGCAGCACCCTGCAGGATGGAGGCGCTGTACCGAAGAACTACCAGCCAGTCCCGTTGCTACTCCCACTACCATCCATGGAGACTCAGGCTTCCTGGCGAGTGGTGAGCTAACCAGCACCAGATACACACGTAGCATGCAGATCTCCTGTAATGGGGTGGGAGGGTGGGCGGGGAGGGAAAGGTGCTACACTTACAACTATAGAAGGCTTAAGGCAAAAATGTATGTGAATATATGTCAGCTGGTGCCTGTTCTACTGAGCTCCTGGAAGTGTAACTATAAATTTCAATTACTTTACTGTACATAAAGAAAGATTTTTTATTCCATCGGGAAACACAGAATGCGTCTATTGAGTGTTTCCAAAACTCTTTGGCTGCTCACACCATGTAAGAGAAATTTTTATCACTGGGTACTGTAAACAAGAAAACAAAGTGAGAGGGATCCTTAAAAAACATAGGGACATCCTTAAAATGGACCCTATTTTGGGAAATACATTACCTTCTAATCCGAAAATAGCGTTTAGGAAAGCTAAGAATATCAAAATTCGCTTGGCGCCGAGTGTTTTAAAAAAGGCGTGTGCAGATAGAAAAAAGCAGGCACCAGCAACACAGGATCAACAAAAAATTGAGGAAATCAAATGAGAGCTAGTTCCCATAAAGAGGTAATTTAATGGATTCTACAAGAAAAAATACAACAGCATTATGGGGTACAGATCCCCCCCACCAACGCGTTTCGAGCGCAAGCTCTTTTTCAAGGTGACTTGAGGTACTCACCTTGACGTTTTTGTAGTCCCCAGAAGCGCGCCAAACTCCATTGCTGGTCACTTCCTGAAACTCTCTGGAACGACGTCAGCGTGATGACGTCAGCGCGCGACAGGGGGAATACAAAAAAAACATGCAAAACTAGACAACTTTATTGACAATGTTAAATGGACATTTCTAATGTTAAAAATAGCAGCGAAAGTACAGGCATGCCTCATATTAAGTCAAAGACTCTAAAAACAGGTACAAATAAGGTGGAAATAAAAAGAAATAGCAAAATATAAAATGCATATTTCTGATAAAAAACTAAATAAGACATGCCTACACAAACGGATGAATCGTTTGATAAATGTTTGTATATATTCCTTATCATAGATGGAGGTAATGTAACCATGATTTACAAAACAAATGCACAATTTTGATCCGTTTGACTGATGAAAAAGTATAATGTGTTATATTTGGAAGCGACTATATAGTGTGGTCAATATTAGTGATGTATCCTAAGGCTTGTAAATCAAGAATGTAATAACTAATAATGATTACACTCCACATATTGTTTTCCACATCCGCAGTTTAAGATATAAACTACGAATGTGGTATTACAGTTGATGAAGGACGTGACCGGGAATTCACGACCAGTGACAAATGACCTGAATGATGAGTTAGAGAACATATATTTGCATGATATACATTTCAAACATTTAAAGCTTCCCTTATCTTAAATTGCGGATGTGGAAAACAATATGTGGGCCGTACCACACGTGCCCTGAAGGTACACATTAGGGAACATATGGGACTCATTAAAAAAGGAGATATCAGTCACCCAGTATCATCACATTTTACCAACTGCATAAAGGGTAGCATTGATGCCCTTACCTACATGGGGATAGAGCATGTACCTATGCCAGTCAGAGGCGGCAACAGGGTAGCACTTCTAGATAAGCGAGAGCTTTATTGGATATTTACATTGAACACTAGAATTCCCTGCGGCCTGAACTCTGACTGGGACCTGACACCTTTTTTGCATTAACTTTTTTTGCATTAACTTTTTTGCATTACACCGATTCAGGATGTGATATGTTGTGTCTTTTAGTAATTATGATTAATCCTTGCATGTCATTTTTCAGGTTTAACAAAATCAGATTCCCCAATTTATTTGCCCTCACTTGTACCCAATGATGTTACAATTGATTTGTTGTAAATATCAAGATATATTTTTAAATCCTTGTATCTATTTTACAGGTATTCACCCTGTGTGATGGTCTATTATGATCCAACCTATTATTATGGAGATAGTCATTATTTTCAATAGGAGTGTAATTATTATTAGTTATTACATTCTTGATTTACAAGCCTTAGGATACATCACTAATATTGACCACACTATATAGTCGCTTCCAAATATAACACATTATACTTTTTCATCAGTCAAACGGATCAAAATTGTGCATTTGTTTTGTAAATCATGGTTACATTACCTCCATCTATGATCAGGAATATATACAAACATTTATCAAACGATTCATCCGTTTGTGTAGGCATGTCTTATTTAGTTTTTTATCAGAAATATGCATTTTATATTTTGCTATTTCTTTTTATTTCCACCTTATTTGTACCTGTTTTTAGAGTCTTTGACTTAATATGAGGCATGCCTGGTACTTTCGCTGCTATTTTTAACATTAGAAATGTCCATTTAATATTGTCAATAAAGTTGTCTAGTTTTGCATATTTTTTTTGTATTCCCCCTGTCGCGCGCTGATGTCATCACGCCGACGTCGTTCCAGAGAGTTTCAGGAAGTGACCAGCAATGGAGGTTGGCGCGCTTCTGGGGACTACAAAAACGGCAAGGTGAGTACCTCAAGTCACCTTGAAAAAGAGCTTGCGCTCGAAACGCGTTGGTGGGGGGGATCTGTACCCCATAATGCTGTTGTATTTTTTCTTGTAGAATCCATTAAATTACCTCTTTATGGGAACTAGCTCTCATTTGATTTCCTCAATTTTTTGTTGATCCTGTGTTGCTGGTGCCTGCTTTTTTCTATCTGCACATATCTAGGACCATTGAAAAAACGGATGCACACCCCCCATCGGTGGAGGAAGACACACCTACAGTGACGACAAGGATGACAAGCCTACTCTGAGTGAGTTATTATTTCTTTATCTGGACATTCTCCATTCCGATGCTATATGTTGGATCACATTAATGTGAGGTCCCTTACTGCAGTGCTTGTGGGGATCCTAGTCCACTAGTCGGTTACACATTGGAGTTATATCTGGAGCTGTTATCCACATTGTCTGGGGTATATCCCATTTCCTCCATTGGGGGGTATTATACCAGGATGCTTCAATCAAGTCATGTGATTTTTTGATATAGGCCTTTGCTTACAGCACCACACATTTTGCTTTTTTAGTATTTTAAAAAAGGCGGACAATATTGTACCTCTGACTGGTAACTTTCTGGCTAAACCAATTGGAAACTGGTTTGCAAATTTATGAGAAAGGACAAAGTGATTTGTGACAAAAGAATTAGTAACACTTTTGCTGTAAATCAGTTCATCAATTGTCTAACTTCTTTTGTTGTTTATGTAATAGATTGCCCATGCCAGCTTTTATATGTTGGAAAAACGAGCAGAGCTCTTAAAGTGCGTTTCTGTGAGCATATTAATGGGATTAAAAATGCACAATTGAATTTGGATAGGGGCAAATCTATTCATAATTTAGCCCAGCATTTCTTAACGTATCATGATGGGAAAGTGGACATGTTTCGCTTTCGAGGTATTGAAGTTGTCCCCAGAGACCCTAGGAGAGGGGATAGGGATAATTTCCTTCTCCAAAGGGAACAATACTGGATCTATACGTTGGGTAGTAAATCACCCGGAGGACTCAACGAACTAATAGAGCTGGCTCCATTTTTGAAATAAAATAAAATAATTAATATATGGTCTCCAACCAAATATTTTTCTACCTCACACCCTGAGCATTAATATGCTCTTTTCCCCCATTCTGTACATCTGGTATTCACTACACCCTGAATAAGTGAACGAAAATCATTAAAGTTCAAATGTATGGATTCTATTATGTTTGACATTTTATTTGTATTCATTTTTTGTGTATTAGTCACTACATCCTGAATAAGTGAATGAATATTATAAAAGTTAAATGTATGGACTTTATTATGTTGATATTTTATTTGTATTCATTTTTTTGTGTATAAGTCAAAATTTGATTATTATGTATTAATAATTATTCCTGTGGATAATTATTATTTTATTAGATGTATCATTATATTTACATAAAGGAACAGCCTCTAGAGAGGAAAATGGAGCACAGCGCAGGGACAAACAGCAGGATCCAGCACACCATAGGTTAAAACTAATTTATTAGTATATAGGGGGAGACACCAAAAAAACGGACAATCACTCACTCAATCATATATCTCAAGTAGAATACATATTTTATCATTTGCAGTTCAGGTTTTATATATATTTTTGGAATATTACCCATGTTTGCATTTTTTTTAAAAATAGGATGTATAATGGATAATAATCAATATTTATGTGTTTTTTTCTTTTTTGATATACATAATTTAAGGTTTCAGCTAGGTCTATTTTGACCATGGTCGAATTTATGTAAGCTTTTTTAAATACATATACTATTTCATTCTTTGCTAGTAGTTCCCATATACACATATGTCATTAACAGGTTGTTTATTTATAAAATTGGTACACATTTGGCATAGTATAATAGTTATTACTACTACCATTTAGTCAAGTGTCCTGCGAGCTATGCTCTGACACTTTCAATTGTATATGCAAGCTGTGATGGGTTGGATGTACTTTTATCTACCATCTCTTGTTAATATCTCTACTAAAATACTTTTATTCAAACAATATGTCATCTAAATAATGGATTTTTTAAATATTATACTTTTTAAGGGATTTACATAAAGGGTACCAGTCCCTTCTCTTATGAATTGCAAAGGATTTATTTTGTCACATGTTCTTTTTGTTAAATGAGTTTGTTTTTCTGTATGTAGGTCTTTAGTATTGTCAATACTGTTTGTAGTTAGTTACTTAGGGAACTGATTGTAAGGTTGAACCACCTGAGATAGGAAGTGTTTGGCATTGGTTGATGCATTAACCTACAAAGGTATTTAAGTATCACCATGCGATCACATGACTAGCCCTGAAGTTTCATCTGACACGAAACGCGTAGGTGGTGACGTCATACGCAGCGACCTAACGTCCGTGACGACGGACTTCCGTGCTGCTGCCCCAGTACACCACGAGGACGTGGCTAGGTGATCCCCTGGAGTTACTAGGTCTGTAACATACTAACTAGGCTACCTAGTGCTCCCTTCTCTTTATACCATCTGGGGTGTTCTCCTTTAGTTTATGGGTGTCAGTACCCTATCCTTGGTGGGTGTCACGGGCGTCCTTCGATTGATTGTATCGTTTTGAATGTAGTGTCCTATGACCTATGTGGTACTTGTGTGTTTTATATTATAAAGATATATGTATTAATTTCGGTTTTCTGGTTCTCCTTTTCATGCGCTCCTATTTTTGTGTCTGTATGTGCTGAGTATGCCCCGCTGATCACGGGAGATTAGGAGCTGCTGGGGATACTGCATTAGCCGAGGGAGAGCAACTGGAGGGACAGTGCACACAAATACCCCTTCTCTTCACCTAAGAGAATAAAGCAGGAGGATGGCATTGTCTCTGAATATGGATGGTTCAGTAGGTCCTGCACTGCAAACAAAGGAATTGATCATATTCACCGAACCGGTGGGTAAAAAAAGTGACAAAAACCCTCCACAGTAAAGCATATACTGTAGCAAATGGAAATATTACTGTATGCTCATTTGCATGTCTTAGACAGGTTTGCAGCCCTGCTTTTCACCATTATCACCCAGCTTACAGTGCTTCCACTGCACCAAGGGATTCTGGGATTCTGCAAATGAGCACACAGTGCCACTTTTTGCTTCAAAACCATATAACATGGTCCCCTAAAGCTTATGCTTGCTGCATTTCACAGCTTTTGAGCACAGCCTGGGGTACTCTTTGATAAAGCGCTATTTCTGCGTGAAACGCATCAGTTTGCACTTTTATACCACCATGATGTCTGCCAATTAATAAAAGCTATTTTTAAATAGTTCACACTGCCCAAGCCCTAAATCTTTTGGAACTGCTGTGCTCCGTTTTTTTCTGCTTCTGGATTTCCTTTCATTTAACTCTTGGCTGGACGCACACGTCATAGGACACTACAAACCAGAACTGTGAGTACCGTAATCTTATAAATGAAGATGAACATACATGCTCTAGGGGGACTTGCCTATTTATAGGATATACAGAAGCACAGTTGTTGTTTTTATCAACGACGGCTGTTGGTTCTTTAAATACTCACGTAAGGCATTTCCTTTATCCCTTCAATGAGCCCTGCAATCAAGTTCACCTTCTAACTCACTGGTTTATCAGAAATGTGTCCGCTCTCCAATTAGAGATTTATTATACATGTGTATGCAAGAAATCATCCTTAACTCAGATGCGCTGATACTATGAGATTTCTTTCTCTATTCTGTTGGCTAATAAAAAAATATCTACTTGGTTTCTAGCATTTTGAAAGTAATATGCCAGGCTAGCCAATCATTTCCTCTTGGTTTAATACTGTACCTTTACATTACACTGGTGTAGCGTAAAGAATTTGCCATATACTTTCTGTTAGTAATTGCCAATCATTTCCAGTTGTTGAACAACGTTAAATTACATCACTATTAGGTATAGTGGTTGGTAAGGCAAACATGTAGCACCATCTGACCTCTCTTTGCTACTATAATAGCCCAACATTTCCAGTAGGTTTAACACCATTGGATTATACAGGTGTTGCATAAAGCTTGGCACCCAGATAGCACCACTTACTCTCTGCTAGTATATTAGCCAATACTTTACAGATGGTTTAACACTGTTACATTACAAAGTTTGTATCGTTTATTTGTAAAGCGGCAACATATTCCATAGCATGGTACAATGAGGTATAGAATTATGTATACTACATACACAGAATGACAAGCCAAACGAGGACAGATAGTAATGAGGGCCCTGATCCTGAAAGCTTACACTCTAGAGGGTTTAAGGGACAATGTTAAAACAAAAGGTAAAGTGGCTGCTCATTGTGGGATGGATTAGGTCTCATGATGGTGAATTGTCCACCTGCACAGTTGATCCCATGCAGGTTATGGGATGAGGATGTTGGGGGTGTTAGATAACATGAAGTTTGATCCAGGCACACAGTTGGTCCCAAAAGATCAGGGAGTTGAATTATAGGTTATAGGGAGTTAGATTATAGGCTAGATAGGTTTCCTTGAAAAGGTGAGTTTTCAGGAAGTTTTTAAATGTCTGAATGTTGGGTGAGAGTCTGATTATGCGTTGTAGGGAACTCCAGAGAGAGGGGGCAGCACGGGTTGTCTTGAAGGCGGGAGTAAGAGGAGGTAATAAGACAGGAGGAAAGGTGGATGTCGTGGGAAGAAGAATGTAGGATGCCTTTATATACAGGATATATTTGGGGATGAGGGTAGAGATGTAAGGGGAGTATGGGGAAAGAGGCAGGCACATGGACTTACGCAGGAAAGAATTTAATGTGCCGTTTATCAGACGTTTCGGCAGTACAATACTGCCTTTAACAAGGTGAGTGCATGCACTGCCTCTCATTACTATGAGATGTAAGGGGGGCAGCATCATTTAGAGCTTTGTAAGTCAGAGCTAGGTGTTACCTGTAAATGTGATTCTAGAGGCTATGGGAAGCCAGTTTAGTGATTTGCATAGTGAGCAACTGAAGTGGAGCGGTGAGTGGGGTAGATGAGCCTGGAAGCAGCATTTTGGATGGATTGGAGTTGTGACACGCGGATAAGGAGAATTCCAACTAGGAGAAGGTTGCCATAGTCAAGGTGGAACAAAATGCATCGTGAGTGAGAAAAGGGCGTATTCTAGCAATGGAGGCGGTAGGACTTAGTGAGAGATTGAATGTGAGGAATTAAGGAGAGATCAGAGTTAAAGGAGAGAGAGAGATCAGAGTTAAAGGAGAGAGAGAGATCAGAGTTAAAGGAGAGAGAGAGTTAAAGGAGAGCGAGTTAAAGGAGAGCGAGTTAAAGGAGAGAGAGGGTTAAAAGAGAGAGAGAGTTAAAGGATAGAGAGAGAGAGATTGATTTTAACCCATTAGGAACATTTTATTAATGGTACAGTATGAGCAAACGACAGAGCGATGGCATCGCGATTCGCAGAACTAGTGTAACAGTATCAGCTGTTCTATATCACCGCCGGGTTTCTACGTGCTGTGGATTGACAGCTGCGTCATTGGAGAAGGAAGTCTGGGTTCTGCCAAAAGAGCTTCATTGCCTTGTGCGCTGGAAGCCACCACAAGTGACCTGCTCTGGAGTGAAAGAAACACTGGACTACAGCCAACACCCACACACTTGGCTAGAACTTTGTCAGTTAATTAGACTAAAGGCTGGTAAGGGATTACTAAACAACAGTTCGTTGACATCTCATAATGGCACTATATTACTCAGCACTTTAACTAAACATCATCTATACCTGGGGAGCGTAATCTTTTCCCCCTGCGCCCCCCTGCCAGCTGTACTCCTCTCTGTGTGCCGCCCCCTCCCACTTACCTTGGTTCCCGGCATCCGGGCATTATGACATCACTTTGCCATAGCAACGCGACATCACATGACCCCACGGTGTCATTTGATGCTGCATTGCCATGGCGACGCGTCTCCAGAGCCAGCTGAACCAAGGTAAGTGAGGTCTACAGAGGCCTTCGCCGCTCCCCCGGAATTTCAGGAAGCGCAGGGGTTATCTGTAAACCCCGCGCCCCCCTGCAGATAATCTTATAATAATAAGATAAGAGGACTAGCATCTATAAACATCCTATGGTGACAGGAAGCTGATAAAAAAAAACTTACTGTAGCAGCAAGAAACGTGGAAACAAACCAAAGAAAATCATTGAAGGAACAATATCATTTTAACTCCTAACTTAATATAAACCATTCACAGATCTTTGTGTGTGCACTTGTTACAATTGATCAAAATAGGATGGTGGCTTGTGAAGATATATTGTTTACATCTTGGATAATCTTCAAATTCATTATAGCTCTCAACCAGTTCTTCATTTATTAGCATTGTTTCAGGTTTTTAAGATTTTAGGACCAACATTAGCCAATAAAGAGCAGCTGAGAATTCAGAAAAACCTACGACGCCTCTTCAATGTTGGGATTGAAGAAATTCCCCAGAAAAAAAGTCCTGTGAAGCTGCAATGTACATATTTATTTGAGAATTTGCTAAATATTTGCCACAGCAAGCTGCTTTCTCAGAACTGTGATCACAGAGACCTGATATACACATTTCATTGTGGGTTATTTCAAAATGTGTATAGTTCCCAGAGCAGCTGCTGTGCTGTACAAATGTTATGTGAGATGGGGCGCTTTATTCTTACAATGTAGATAAGAGAAGACATGACACTAAATGAGGATAGATAAGCAGTGATGATATTATTGGCTGCTTTGCAATAAGCTGACCCGAGCTGTACCTTCAAAACATGCATTTATTCTGTTTTATCAGCTGGCGAGACAAACAACGAAGGAACGGCTTCTAACGGATGCAGAAGACTCGTGAAAGCTGCTATTAATCTTGAGTTGATGCGGTCAAAAAAAATTAAGCAATCTTTTTTCCCCCTTTCAGTACATTGAAACAATAATTCCACAATATTTGCAGACTCTAACAATGAAACTGTCATTTGAATGGAACTGAAATGTTACAGAGCGAGGGGAGAACAGTTTTACAGCCTAAGGGGCGTATTCAGGTAGCTTTGATAAGTGACTTAACGCTTGTAAAGTGCAGTTTACAAGTGATTTTGCATGTGTACTGTACAGTAGCTGTGATAACGTAAAAATCGCTCGTATACGGATTTTTACGAGCGTTATCACTCTTGCACTGACAAGCCGCGCAGTAGCTCCAAAAATGACGAAACTTGCATTTTTTGTCAGTAACTGCTATTCAGGTAGCTCAGAGATGCAATTCGTGGGTTAAACACGCTTATTTTGTTTCCGCCACCTAAGGGATGGCGAGATGGGATTAGTGATTTCCATCAGACGGAGTATATTTTATTTTTGCTAGATACAATTGAAGCCGGGGGTCACCGGAGCTGACCCGCATGAATATCAGTTCTGGAGACCCCCGGACTCAATCCTAAGTAATATAAATAAAATTACAGCCAACTTCATTACCTTAGTGGCTAACCGCACATTGGTTGTCAGTGTGGCTATCTGTGCCACCGTTGAGGGCATAGACAACCACAGTGACAATCGATGGAATAAATGGCTAGTGTATTTTTTTTAAAGTATTGTAATTGGTATTTTATTTCCTTGTGATGTGCAGTATCGTATTTTTGAATGGGCCAAAGCACTATTTGCCATATTTGCCTAATAGGGCTTTTCCCATTCTTGTGTGATGGTGGTGGGGTGGGGGGGTTGTTGGGGGTAGGTGGAGGGGGTAGTTGCCCCAGTGTGGTTGGTTAGGCCTCCCTGGTGGGTAGCGGAAAGGGTAAAAACCAACCGTGGGGCAACTACAACCTTCACCCACCCCCTCTACCACCAACAAATTGGGAACTGCCGGTTAACCCCTTCATTACCTCAGCGGATCACCTGTAAGAGCTGTGCAGGGAGATGCAGCATGTCTCTGTGCTGGTTGATCGCCTGTAAGAGCTGTGCAGGGAGATGCAGCTCGCTCTGTGCAGGGAGATTACCTGCAAGAGCTGTGCAGGGAGATGCAGCTCTCTCTGTGCAGGGAGATTGCCTGTAAGAGCTGTGCTGGGAGGTCACCTGTATGAGCTGTGCAGGGAGATATAGCTTCTCTCTGTGCATGGAGATCGCCTATAAGAGATGAGAAGGGAGATCACCTGTAAGAGCAGTGCAGGGATATACAGCTTCTCTCTGCGCAGGGAGATCACCTGTTAGAGCTGTGAAGGGAGATGCAGCTTCTCTCTGTGCTGCTCCTCCAGACTGCTGCAGCGAAATCGAACATGAAGTTAATTTCACTCGGAAATCAACTACAAACCCATGCGGTATGTCATTTTTGTAACAAACAGTATGTGACATGCAATATATGTTACTGAATACTCGTGATGTACTGAGTACCTGGTAATTACCCGGTACCCAGCTTATACGGCCCCTTTTCCGATACCCGGAAATTACCCGGACCCGGCACCAGAGGACTGGAACCGGCACCGGGTAATTTCCATTCTGCTCTGCTTCCTCGGTCCTCCTCTTGGAGAACAGTAGGAGCAGAGCTGCAGAACACTTACCTGCCGCCGGTGGCGCAGGGTGAGTAGGACCACGGCGACAACGTGGGAGCCGCGGCAGACATCCTGGTGGTGGCAGTGGCAGCAGAGGACGTCCTTGTTGAGCCGGTGGGAGCAGCGGAACACATCATAGCCGATGCCGGGGGGAGCCGGGGTACATGTGACCCAAGCAGGAGCGTTACTATTGGACAGCCGGGGAGGAGCTGGCTTTCCAATAGTAATGCTCCTGCTCCGGGTGCAGGTAATAAAATGCTACCCGGCCGCTAACTACTACCTGGACGGCCAAATTTTCTATTTTTCCCCAGGTACCCGGTTTCCTTCAATTTAGAGGACTCGGTACAACACTACTGAATACCGATTTCTACACAAATTTCATACCCGTGAGTTATTAACATGCAAACATGTTAGATGTTGCAGTGATGATATCGAAGGTACCTGACTAGGCCCCTAAGAGAGAAACACATTAGAAACTGCGGTTTTCTCTCTGACTCCACACACAATTTGTGGAACGCAATTTCTTCCCACACACTTTTTAATCATATTGGGGACACAGAGAAATGCAAAGCAGGCCAGGGGTAGGGAGAGGATTGAAAAGGCATCTGATGGCAAGGAAGGCAGGTAGTTTTTGGATGGTAACAGCAAGAGCCAACAGAGGTGAATTGTGATTATGCAATTCCAGAGTCCCCACAGCTCTGGGACATCGTTCTCAGCTGCAGCATGTATGCATGTATGCATGTATTTATTATCCACGAAGGAGTTCCCTGAGGATCTGTTTTATACCAGTTTTACAAGAGACTATAGGAACAAATTGAACTACTATATGTAAAAAACAAAAACAACCAAACCTATTTTATTGTAATTAAATAGGATGAACGGAGAATGCACAAATAAAAGGTACTCAATAGGAAATGACATTACAGATGCTTTGTTCCTATTACCGCACATTTATTTAGAGTTCAGATCTGTTTAGTTATTCTCTTATAAGCAGTAAGTTAAACAGAAGTTATTTTTAAAGCAAGAAATCAATTTAAAAGAACACCAACCTTCTTCCCGAAAAGGCATTACACATTGGGGTTATTATTCATTAAAATGTGAGAGTGCTAATCAGGGCACTATCACACTGCGGCCAGATCAGCACTATCACAAACAAACCGCCAATGATATTAGTTGCTTCTAAAATATATTTACATTTAAGGTGTCTTTTCTTCTATTTTGGCTCGATAACGAATGGCTAATGATGTGCCAAACTGTAGCAATCGCTTCAAAAAAGATTTTCTATACACAAATGCAGCTCACATACCTGTAGAATAAAAGATGAGCCTGCATTTAAACAGCAAAAAGCCTTTACCTATCCTGTGGGACCAGAACATGGGACCGGAGCATGTATGTAAAGCGAAAATGTGCTTAAAGTGAAGCACTACCTTTTTTCCACTTATCGATGCATGTACTGTACTGCAATCGTCATATACGTGCATAACTGATGTAAATAACACATGCGTAACAGGCTCTATAGTCTCCCCGCTTGCGCACAGCTTCGGTACAGGTAGGGAGTAGGTATTGCTGTTCAGGACGTGCTGACAGGCGCATGCACGAGCTGCTGTTTGCCTATTGGGCGATATGTCTTTACTCGCGAGTGCACTTAAAGTGAGTGCCCTTAAACCGGGGTATGCCTGTACATGAGTGTTTGATGGAAATGTTCCATCTATTTACTGTACTACAATGCAAGTCTCTTCTCTAAATGAAGTGATTATTTACACAGATATCATCGCTGCATTATTACCCAAGATTGAGGCGGGTTGTCATTTTAACGTTCTATAAGAAAATGTGTTAAGGCCACATAATGTGGGCTTGTGTTTCCACTGCCGGTAGCAAGGACTCTGGACCATATTGAATGACTTCTTTTGGTTTTGGAGAAAACCATTTAATCTTAGATTAATAATGCTAAACATGAGTGAAACAGCTTTCCGATGAGAGAAGGTTTCTGCTCCATTTAAATGAATGAGCATTGATAAAATCTTCACAACATATTGAATAGGCGCCTAATGCTAGATATGGGTGAATTTCTTTGGCGGATTTGGATCTGCAGTGGATCGGTTGGTACCTTTGGTCCGTGGATTTCAGCGGATCAATCTCAAAAAGGGAGATTTTTTTAAATTATTGAAGTATTGAGTATTATTGAGTATGAACATACTCCCCGGATTCAGCAATCCGTCGGCGAATTCTTAAAAATCCATCCACGGGTTGTATCCAATGGCAGTTTTTGATGAATCCGCGCAGATTAAAACCGACCAAATCTGTTTGCGAAATGGATTTTGGGGGCGAAAATGCGAGTAAAACCCGGGAAACGGATTTGCCCAGATTCTCCCACCTCTACCTAGTGGGAACTGGCAGATATATCAGGCTTCATTGTTCCCTCTTGGGGATATACAGTATTGTGATATTCTACGCCAGCATACTACAATCATTAAATCCAGTGAAACCACTGTGATTCTGATTTATACGGGCATATGTTCTCTGGGGGCGGACATCAGCGACATTTGTAACATTTTTACCAGTTACACGTTTTCTAAGAACCTGTGAGAACATGCCAATAAAACTATTTTCTCTATCTGTTACATCTCTCATATACAACTCGTAACTTGGTAATGATGTCTGCGCCTGGAACTGACCTATTGCCAACAAGGTTGCTTAGCAACTGATGATCTCCATCAAAAATGTATGAACACGAAGGTGCTCAATAAGATAAAAGGTTGTGTCTTAAGAACACTATCTGTTTTAGTAAATATTAATGCGTAAATAAACAAACATTCAGTAGACAATATAACATTTGATACATCATATAAACCCTTCCATTGCCAACATTTAAAAACTATTATATTGCCAGAGAAACCTTGGACATGTTACAAAGCAATTAGCTATTGGCCACTGGTGTGAAACTGGGGCATGACGGGCCCACCGGGGCACACTATAGGACCACATGAGAAAAGAAAGTTATAATATGACTTGCACTCATTCGGAGATACATAGGGTCATACATGCATACACTCACGATACATAAACTCACACAAGTATACCCATCTGCATATACACACACCCATACATATACAAAGAGCATCGAGTAAACTGACTCCCCGTGAAGCCACATTCACCGACAGAATGCCATGGATTTGACCTCCAGAGTTTACCCAAGATTTAGCGAGACTCATTCTGGGAGACTTGGTCAATCTGTATCTTGAAGGACCACCTAATGTTGGAGCCCATCAGGGATATACCCACTGGGTCACTCCAAGCTTGCAAGACTTACTGGCAATAAAAAGGTTAGAATAGAAGCTATAAAAACCTGGTTGCTGCTGTCCGTCACAACAATATGTGGATGGTCCCTATAGTGACACAAAAGTAAGTAGGAGTCAATATATCGCTCTTTGTTCTATGTCTCTAGTGCCTCAGCATCTCAAAGACAACACCCATATAATTAGATACCGCCCTCGAAGCCATGTTACAAAGTATTTAAAACTGAAAGCTTTTCAAATATTCCCTGCATTAAAATCTCTCATTAATTGCTTTTTATTGACCATCCTTGGCAGATTGCTGAGATGCTGTATAAAGCTTTTAACATGAATTCCATCAAAATAATTACTGCATGCTGAATTATGCAGTCTGGGGTACAACATTAGACACGGCTGCTACAAAGTGCCACTCACAATTTAGAAATGAACTGTGGATACCTACCTGGGGGTGGGGGGGAGGGCTACTGGAAAGATACAGTGTATAAAGTCAATAAGGAGATTTAAACCCTGGAAAAGAGGCTTGTAATGATTGGTTATAATTAAATTGTCATCATAGTTATTGTTCGCTATGGCCTCATAGGTTGTGTATCATATAGGAAACAAACAATGCATCTTCATCTAACAACTAGTTACGTGCAACAGTTTCACACAAGTTGTATCGTATTGTATTGTATTGTATGTCTTTATTTATATAGCGCCATTAATGTACATAGCACTTCACAGTAGTAATACATGTGTAATCAAATAAATAACAGAGCATGGGAATAAGTGCTTTAGACATAAAAGTAACATTAAGGAAGAGGAGTCCCTGCCCCTAGGAGCTTACAGTCTAAGTTTGCAAAACAGGTGTAAATTCGTGGCAGATTTTTTCCCCGTTTGTTCATGAAATAAATCTGTTTATATGAGCGTCATTCACAAGCATTTGCCAGGACCGTTGAGAGAAATACCAAGATTTTATTTGCGATGTTGTCATTTTTGCAAAAGAAGGTTAGTGCGAATATGAAATGATCTTAAGGTTGTCACATCTGTATAATGAATATGTGCTCTGGAGTAAAGCAAACTTTCTGCAGACTATGTAAACAACAGGCAATTCTGTTTGGACATTGTATGGTTCATTAGATTTTCAGGTCTCAACATTCCCTTATTTGTAGATGAAGAGCCTTATCAATAACAACCAGGTTTAAAAAAAAAATGTAATTATCGAATCAATATAAATGTTACCTTGTAGATATATGTGACTCCTAGACTCAGAAGGTACTTGGTACCCATAGTAAGGGATAAATCGTCAGTCCCTGTATAGAACACTATACAATGCTGATAACTCGCTGAGACTGATAGGGTGCTACCCAGAATATAAGCTTCACAATAATGAAATGGAGAGAAAATGAGAACAATAATTTTCACAGGGTGCACTCCTATTCAGGTCTGCTCTATGTAAATAAAACAGTTAGAGGTTTAAATGTCACCTCCTAATATCTAAAGAGCAAATCTAGATGTGGTGAAGTACATTCCATATATGAAAACGACACCTTGGTAGGTATAGTGTCAAGCCATGAGTATATCAGGTGGCAAGTTGATACATATTAATATATAATTTATCAATCAGATTACAGATTTAAAAGGGGGTAGTTTAATAAATCAATATAAATCAATGGGACATAAAAAACATTCAAAATTAGGGTGAAATTTTGCAGCGTGTGGCTGACAAAGAGTGTTTATTTGCCAGTACTGATTGAAGGAAATGCACAGCATAAGGGTGTAATCCTTAAATCGGTGCCACTGATTAGTGATAGCCTACATGTGAGCATTTAGTCACCTGTATAGAGTTAGTAACGTACCACCACTTCTCGAATGGCCCTTTCAGGCATACACTTTGGGCTCCCGGATTAGCAAGCTGCTATTATGTATTGTATACTTTCGCCATAACTATTGGATCAGGAATGCGCAGTGAACCTTTCAGTTGGGCCAGTCCAAACATACTCCAGAGTTACTATGCAGTGAACTTCGTAGCAAGACCATGATGCATCTTAATAGTGGGTCCATACTACTGGCGCTTACTAACGGAAAACAACAAACTGTGACAGTACCCTTCTTAATACACTTAACTTTACACATAAACCTATTTACAGGTTCACAGTGAGGACCCCAGTCATAACTGCGAAGAACCTGCTTCTAAAACAGAGTGGCGATATATATAGCCTCTATACTCCTTAGGCCGCTTTTATAGTGCCGGCAACGGCGACGCGACAGATGACGTCACCTGTCGCCTTTGGCGAAAGTTGCACTTTAGTTTGAGCGACGTCACTAGCGACAAGGCCAGTGACGTCACCAAGGAGGAGGGCAGAGTGCTTTAGGCGCTCTGTGATTGGTTTAGAGACAGTCACATGTGGCGACTGTAAAAAAATCAAATAACTCTGACTACAACATTTTTGGTCGCTCCGTCGCGCCTATTATAAGCGCATGCGACGGATTCAATGTATTTGTTTTGAGTGACGTCGCGTCGCCGTCGCCAGGCACTATAAGCGCAGCCTTATGGTGACATTACAGGTCACAAGGCACACAGGGAAGGGGCAATAGCGGAGTGAACCATACATTCACCCGTTAAGGCTGTTAACTCCTGATAGAACTAGAAGTGCCGACTAGAGGGGACTACATACATACGTTTTTGGTGGCAACATGTCTCTTCCTCTTCATCATCAAATCAGAGACTCTTTAGGTTTTGAAGGATCATAGATAAGAACAATTCTGAAAATGTTCATGTACAAAATATCCCAATAGCAGATGTTTAACTGTCTCTGGAAAGCTACTTACAGCTTTTAAGTTATCACAACCTGTGAAAATGTGGTGGGATATGTGTAACACTAAGGCTAAAAGGGCATCTGTGGGATATGTTCAAGTTCACAGGTTTCATTAGTTGCAAATGAGATGTGAAATGCTTATAGAAAGTGGTTACATGTATAAGGACTACAGCAAACAATGAATAACTTGCCAGTGTGTGTCACTAAGGAACCAAGTACTACTGTGTTTCACATTTCGGTGAAGCAGACCTCACCAAAGTCAGATCTGTATAGTACCGGAGTAAATCCTGAACTAATCCATTTTGACCAGGGCTTCATTTCTTAAGACAGATCTGTGCTGTTCCAACTGAGGCAGAAGTCAGAGGAACTAGCAGTGAATTCTAATGCTCTCTGATATTTCCAGAGTCATAATTGACATCACAAATCAAAGACACCATCCTTCTGATTTCTGTAAAAAGGCAACTAGTCTCTGGGGCTTTCTACGCAGTCTGCCTGGGATAGAAATGTACAGAACTGTGCCGGTTCTGCTTGTTTATTTTTATTCACAATGAATTCACTCGCTCATGAAGAGAACCAGGAATGAAATATTTAGATCTTTTTCCTTTTTGTGTAATTTTGGATGATATTCTATAATGTTTGGGGCATTTTAAAGAGTTGTGTTAAAATGTTGTCCTTTTATGTAAAAAAAAAAAAAAAATACAGAAATCACTCAATTATTCACCCATGTTTTTTTATTCATCTTTCCATTGGCCTTGTGGTAACATACCCTCTCCTCTATCTCAGACAAAGACTCGAAATCTATAATACAAAGCTTTTCAGTTCACAAGTTGCTTTGCCTCTCCAAAGGAGCTGCCTTAAAAGGAGAGGCTATATAACTAGCTTCACATCCTAAAAAAGCCTATGAAGTGGATCCACATATTACCTTTCACAGTTGTATTTCTTTCACATCGTTTCTTGTCAAAGTAAAACAGCTTCTGTTTTTATCTTTAATTTACAAAACCACATATTTAATTCCTTAACAAAACTAAGGGGCAAATCCACAGATCCCGTTAAATCTAATGTGACGATGCCTAAATAGGTAACGTTCGGTACTGTGCCTGAGTTTAACAGGTATCCAATATATGCAAAACCAATTAGTGATCTCATTAGTGTACACTTAACGCATTGTGAAGTTAGCCCTGCCTTACGCCAGCTTCAGATAACATGGCGGTAAGCCGGTCTCACCCAAAGGCGCGTTACTTCCATCCCGACCCTGGATAGGTGTTTCATTAAAGTTAAAAAAAGAGAAGATAGGAGAGTTAGCTGTGAGCCCTTCGGAATAGGCGACCATGACCGGTAGAGAACGGATCAATTGGTAACTTAGCTAATTACTTATCATTGTGTAGATTGTATTGATGCACATATTAAAGGGGAACATTTTACATTTTTTTTTAAAAATGGCACCTTGGACTGCTGCTTTAAAGAAGCAATCCAAGTAGGCGATTTATTTGTAATTTTTTAAAATAACCTCATTAATTTCAGCTCCGGGACCCGCTGCTTCCGGAGATACTTACTGCTCTATGGTGTGCTGGTAGCTCTGCTTTTTAAAGTTCCAGCGTCACGCTGGCCTATAGGAAGACGACCCTGATGAAGTCACAGCTTCCTATTGACCCGCAGGGCTCGGGAGCTATGAAAAGTGGCCATTATGTGATCCCTGCTAGCCAAGCGGAGCATCTACCTTCATCCCCTAGAGTGATAAGTATCTCGGGAAAAAGGGGGCACCCGGAACTGAAATTAAGACGGTTCATATCCGGAGACCCCCGGCTTTAATCCTGTGTTTAAAAAAAAATGAAAACATTTGCAAAAGAAATTGCCCACTTGGATTACCGCGTTCTATAAAAAAAAATTGTTGTGATAATACGCCAATAAATCAAATGTCAACCTCTGCTTCTGCTGTAAAGTGATTCGCATCCAACACATGTAATTAACATCTTTCTATTCCATGATTTGAATGTCAATTTTTTCACTGATAAATAATTTGCCAAAATATATATACGCCTCGATTTAATAACCCTACAGCGATTCAGATAAATTATTGATTAAGATGTACTGACAAATTGTCATTTTCTTGAAAGGACTGACGATTCATTAGGAAAGAGATGAATATATCACAGTACGCAGCATCCTCAGGAAAGTGGGAAACACATTATATTTTGGATGATGGATTGCCCCCAATCAGGTTATTTTTAATGAAAAGACTTCACATTTGCCTTTATTCAAAAATAATATGTTTTTCTAGTCTTCAATGCATTGCCGCTCTCTAGAAGAAAAGAGATTTTAATGGACAGCTCTGTGTCTTTTATAACCAGCAATTTCATCAGCAATAGGAGACATAACTGCTTTAATCTAGTGACTCATTTACGCGGCTGTGGCATGACCGGCCTGTAGCCGAGGTCAGGGAACAGTCCACACGTATAGTTTCAGGATAATGAAAACATTCAGTGGCTTTATTTCTCCACAGCATACATAACATGCGGGTACACTGTCCCTTTAAACAAAACAAATACTGCTCCACATTGGGAGGACTGACTAACACACCAGGCCTATCTAGCAGGCTGGCTGGCTAAACCATAACCAAACCATAAGTGTCTTTTAAGCAGTCAGAAAAACAAATGAACAAGTCTCTTACTGTGGTTGCAGTAGTTAGCTTGATGTATCCGTCTGGCTAGCAGCACATATAGCCATGTGCTCTGGTCTCATGCAGGCAGATACTGCCAGTAACAACATCATCTTATACCTTGCTGCTTATCAGGTGTCAGCTTAAATCCTGATTACCTAGCTTCCACCTGAGTTAACCCTTATGAGTGCTGGATGAAGCACTCAGACATATGTCTCCCAGGCATAACTGATAGGGGTTGACTTCACCCTGTCACATACCTCCCCTGTTTGTGTGGCTAGTGTCCCACACGGCTGAAGCCCGACCCTCCACTCCTTCTCTTGACAAAAAAATCAGCATTTCCATGGTCCTTTCCAGGTCTATGCTGAATATCAAAAGAGAAGGGTTGGAGGGCCATGCACCACCTGGTCAACCTTGAGTTTGTGTCCTTCATGGTGTTTTACCACTTCAAGGGTGCATGGTCAGTGACCAGGGTGAAGTGTACTCCGGTGACATAATGTCTCAAGGCCTCAATTGCCCATTTTACAGCGAGGCACTCCTTCTCAATGACGGAATACCTCACTTCCCTTGGGAACAGCTTCCGGCTGATGAACAGTATGGGGTGTTCAACACCATCAAATTGCTGGGACAGCACTGCTCCCAGTCATACCTCTGAGGCATCCGTCTGGATGATGAAGGGCTCTTTAAAATCTGGGCTCTGAAGAGCAGGGCCCTCTGACAGGCACTTTTTTAGCATGTCAAAGGCGTCTTGGCACTCCCAAGATCATTTAACTTGGGTCGGGGCACTCTTTTTTGTCAGATCTGTTAGGGGTGCAGAAATTTCTGAAAAATTGGGGATAAACCGCCTGTAATACCCTGCTAACCCCAAAAGGGAGCGGACCTGTGTCTTTGTCTGTGGGGTGGGGACTTCCTTTATGGCGGCCACCTTGCTAGCTAGTGGCCTCCCCCAACGGCATAGCCCAAGTATTTTGTAGTGGATTTACCCAGGGCACATTTTTTGGGATTTGCAGTGAGCCCTGCTTCTCTTAAGGACGTTAGGACTGCCCTTAACCTTTTTATATGAGACTACCAGTGTCTGCTATAGATGACAATGTCATCCAAGTAGGCCGCGGCATATGCCCTATGGGGTCGTAGTACCTTGTCCATTAATCTTTGGAACGTGGCTGGAGCCCCATGCAACCCAAATGGCATAGTGACGAATTGGTATAAACCGAGAGGGGTGGGGAAGGCAGTTTTGCATTTGGATTCTTCCGCTAGAGGTATCTGCCAATATCCTTTCGTGAGATCTAGGGTGGAGATATACTCTGCTTTACCAAGCGAGTCAAGCAATTCATCCACCCTAGGCATTGGGTATGCATCAAATCTGGATACAGTATTTACCTTTCGCAGATCCACGCAAAACCTCACCTTCCCATCTGGTTTAGGGACCAACACTATAGGGCTACACCATTAGCTGTGGGACTCCTCAATCACGCCCAATTCCAACATGTCTATTATCTCCCTCTCGACCAGGTCTTTTCGACCCTCTGGCATTCTATAGGGACGGGACCGTACTTTTACGCCAGGTTCTGTCTCAATCCTATGGGACACTAAATCCGTCTGCCCTGGCAGCTCCGAAAAAACATCTGGGAACTGGTCACATAATTCTAGTAGGTCTGACCTTTGTTCCGTTGTTAACTGCCCCCCCATGGGAACCTGATGGTCATTGTACGTACTACCCTTTGGAAGCTGTGGACCCAAATCCGTCTCTCCTTCCCGAGGGTGGATGAACAGCTATCTCATCGTTTTCCAGGGTTTCAGGAGGTTTACGTGGTAGATTTTTTTACCCTTCCTGGACCCTGTTGAGAGATCTCATAGTTTATTTATTTATTTATTTATTTATAAAATATTTTACCAGGAAGTAATACATTGAGAGTTACCTCTCGTTTTCAAGTATGTCCTGGGCACAGAGTAAAACAAATAATACATGGTTACAAGTACAGTTACATAAATGAACAGGGTATACATTATATATAAGACATTGCGTGCACAGTTAAAGAAAATGTATATTATGAGCGTATGAAACAGTTACAGATCAGATTAAAGTGTGAGACATCCTTAGATTTGAAAGAACTTAAGCTGGTGGTGGATATGAGAGTCTCTGGTAGGTTGTTCCAGTTTTGGGGTGCACGGAAGGAGAAGGAGGAACGTCCGGATACTTTGTTGAGCCTTGGGACCATGAATAGTCTTTTGGAGTCTGATCTCAGGTGATAGGTGCTGCATGTGGTAGGGGTGAGGAGCTTGTTCAGGTAGCTGGGTAGCTTGCCCAGAAAGTATTTGATGGTGAGACAGGAAAGGTGAACTTTGCGCCTAGACTCTAGTGATGACCAATCTAGTTCTTTGAGCATTTCGCAGTGATGTGTGTTATAGTTGCATTGGAGAACAAAACGACAAATTGAATTGTAGAGGGTGTGGCGGAGAACTTGGAAAGGACCCTGCCACTTTGCAAGGAGTTTACTCTCGGATGTCGGTTGTAGTAGCATTACTTGGTCCCCAGGTTGGAAGACCCTCAAGCGAGCATTTTGGTTCTACTGCCTTTCTTGACGTTCTTGAGCAGATTGTAGGTTTTCCTTAGCAAACCGACCTATCATGTCTAGGCGGTTTCTAAGGTCCATGACATACTGAAGGGTATTCTTGGAGGGGGAGGACTCCTCCTCCCAGGATTCCTTCAGTAGGTCGAGAATACCCCGAGGTTGGCGTCCATATAGGAGTTCAAACGGGGAGATGCCCGTGGATGATTGGGGAACTTCTCGTACCGCAAACAACAGGAAAGGGAGAAGTTCATCACAAGCTCGCTTTTCGGTGTCCACAAACTTTCTAAGCATGGTTTTTAAAGTATGATTAAACCTCTCTACCAATCCATCAGTCTGAGGATGGTAGACTGAGGTCCTGACGGATTTTACCTCCAATAACTTCAGGACATCCTGCATTAACTTTGCCATGAAATTTGTTCCCTGGTCAGTTAACATTACTTGGGGCAGTCCTACCCTAGAGAACAGTTCTAACAGTCTGTGAGCAACCTGTTTAGCAGTGGCTGATCTCAGAGGGAAGGCCTCAGGATATCTGGTGGCATAATCTACAACAACGAGTATAAATTTATGTCCCTTCGCAGAGGGTTCTAAAGGTCCGACCAGATCTACCCCAATTCTCTCGAATGAGATGGCTACCAAGGGCAGAGGGACCAAGGGAGCCGGCTTCTGTCCTTTTTGGCTAGTTAACTGGCATTCAGGACATGTCTCACATAGTTTCATGATGTCACCATGTATGCCTGGCCAGTAAAACCGGGACGAGTTTAACAGTTCAAAATGTGGAAACACTTTTACACCTTGTTTGTCCATTATCTCGTTGTTGACCTGTACCACCTTCTCATATTGTCTAGCCAGAGATGGGTCTTCCCTCTGCCTCTGACGGAAGTCAGGAAGATCCAGGTCTGGCAAAATTCCCGTATCTATCTGTTCCCCACCCTGGTCATCTCCGGCCATGACCTGCAGTCTTTTGGGCTGACTAATGTTACCAAGAGTCCCAGCCTTTCTTAACCAGTCCTCTTTTTCCACACGTCTCTGTTTACGTGTCTTTGGGACGTGGTGTCTACAGGGGAAAATCTCTGGGGAAAAAGGAAACAAGTCTCCGGGCTTCTCAGGAACCAGGGAAGTAGGCTCCGTAGGAGTAGGGGCCAACAATGTTTAGAAGTAGGGCCAGTCTCGGCCAAGTAGAACAGGAGCAGGTAGCCAGGGAGCAACTCCCACTGGTAGGCTAGCCTCTTGATCCTTGATACGCAGTAGAACGTTTGCGGTTGGGTATCTCTTTGTATCCCCATGGAAACATTCGATATTCCAAGGAGAGTCTTAGGATATGCTTGGAATTAGGCCCTCTAGGATCAGGGTTTTTCCAGATCCCGAGTCCAGCATGGCTTTTACTATTTTCCCCTCCAAAGATGCTGGGATTAACCATGGATTGTGGTCCCCTCGGAGAGAAGCTGTGGCAGTGGTTCTGCCATATGAACAGTCCATCTCATCATCTCCTGAGTCCGCAAACTCGGTCGTCAGTGGAAGCTCTCGACGGGGTTCGGTGTTTGGACTTCTCCGCTGTTGGATGGTATCCTCTCCACCGGATGGGTGACGGAAGCCCAGGTTTTTGGGGAATACTGTGGGTGGTGGCCTCCCTTGAGTGATCCAATAGCCTCGGACCCGGGACAGCCGTCTCTGCGGGAGTTTGTACCAGGAACCCTCCGAGATGGGAAAGGGTCTTCCGATCGGGTTGACTGGACCTCCCGAGCTGGCGGGTTGTAGACCCCTCAATTGTCTGCTCGCCTGCCTCTGGTATCACCGGAAGCAACTGGTGTTTGCACGGACCATTCCCAGCTATCCTGTTGGGTGTCGTCGCCAAGGAAGTTTTCCACCAAGCGGACCGCTGAATCCAGGGAAAATGCAGCGTGTATTTTTACCCAGGAGCGGGAGGGGGGGGCAGTATCTGTATGAACTGCTCGAGCACAAACTGTTCAAGGATCTCTGCCTTGGTATGCTTCTCCGGTTGTATCCACCTGGTACATAAGTCTACTAAGCGGTGGGCTACGACCCGGGGTCTGTCTCTGTTTGTATATTTGACTGTCCGGAACCGCTGACGGTAGGTCTCTGGAGTAAGGCCTAGGCGATCCAGAATAGCAGCCTTTAGTTGCTGATAGTCCATGGCCTCGTCTGCTGGAAGAGCTTGATAGGCTGCCTGAGCTTCTCCTATGAGGAGTGGAGCCAGAGTCGTTACCCAGCGTTCAACTGTCCAGCCGTGGCTACCCTTTCAAAAGTGAGGAGAAATGCCTCTGGGTCGTCGGTTGGCTTCATTTTAGGCAGCATCACCGGTGTGTTATTTGGAATCCCTGGTCTGCCTGGGGCTGGGCCTTCGACCAGCAGTTGGAGTAGCTTTTCCTCTCGCCGGGCCTGTTGCTCATCTTGCTGGGCTTGTTGCTCAGTTTGCTGATCTTGATGTTCTGCTTGCTTGACCTGCCATTCTTTTTGACGGGCCTGTTGCTCAGCTTGCTTCTCTGCTAGCTGGAGCTGTTGCTCAAGGAACTGAGAAAAAAATGTCTCCATTTTTTTTTCTGTGTGGCCCTTCAGATACAGGGGCCATCCGACATCCCACTTCTGACACCACCTGTGTCAGGACGGCCTGTAGCCGAGGTCAGGGAACAGTCCACACGTATAGTTTCAGGATAATGAAAACGTTCAGTGGCTTTATTTCTCCACAGCATACATAACATGCGGGTACACTGTCCCTTTAAACAAAACAAATACTGCTCCACATTGGGAGGACTGACTAACACACCAGGCCTATCTAGCAGGCTGGCTGGCTAAACCATAACAAAACCGTAAGTGTCTTTTAAGCAGTCAGGAAAAACAAATGAACAAGTCTCTTACTTTGGTTGCAGTAGTTAGCTTGATGTATCCGTCTGGCTAGCAGCACATATAGCCATGTGCTCTGGTCTAAGGCAGGCAGCTACTGCCTGTAACAACATCATCTTATACCTTGCTGCTTATCAGGTGTCAGCTTACACCCTGATTACCTAGCTTCCACCTGAGTTAACCCATATGAGTGCTGGATGAAGCACTCAGACATATGCCTCCCAGGCTTAACTGATAGGGGTCGACTTCACCCTGTCACAGCGGCGTTCAAAGTTATGATGTCACTAGGTTCCCGTTTCATTTGAATCAATCAGTTTAAATCAGAATCAACAGGTGACAATAAAGAAGACTGGTCATTTGTTTTTTGTGCGATTGCTTTTCAATTGACTAAACGGCGCACGTTTCGTACGCTGAATAAAAGAAAACAGAACATGTTGCCTGTGCTTATACCAGCAGGTCAGCTGGTGATAACAGTCGCATTACTCCCGTGTGATAGAGACATCTGCAGCCTCAGAAGCTTATGCACGGGAAAACTTTATGCAATTCAGATCTTGGTCCATTAAAAGGTATCACAGTGTGAAGTATTTTACCTGGCGATAGCAAAAAAAGCTAATTGTAATCAATTTAACTCATTCGGTATCCAAAATCTCATGCCAGTCTCCAGTAACACATTTCAGCTTTTCTATTCTATATGCTGCATCGGCTCGGAGAGTTACAATACATTTTCCAAATGGAAAACTCTTGTGTTGGTAGTAGAAAAACAAAAAGCCCTTGAGGGTCGCCCTGGCACCGTTTGTAGCACTTCATCAGAGGGACCCTCTTCTGTATCCTTATACTGACAGTATGCCTCCTATTAAAGTCATCCTGTAATGTACACGTACAGTATACTGTCGGTTTTATGTACTGTACCTTGTTTGCATGATGCTCTTATCTCAGTACTGTATCTGCGCCGTAGTCAGTCCCCTATATTCACATTGCCTGTCTGCTTTTACGGTAAAATGCCCCCTGCATTAGTGGCACTACGTACAGCATGATAGCATGGTAATAAAAATGATGAAACATATTAGTAACCACAATCCAAGTGCCGGAATAAAGTGCATGATAATGTGTCTATTAAAGTGTTATTTTCACTGCAAATCCTGTAGGAAAAACATCCTGAATCTGATAAAGATGATGCTTTCGGGCATTCTGCACTGTGTATTGATTTCCTCAGAATGTTCAGTTTTTTTCTAATCCTCAATAATATACATGATCTTCTGTAGTTGGTTCATGACGAAACTACAAAGCTTCAAGCAGCAACAGAAATGGCTGGATCCAAACCTTCACAGATCCACCTGTCAGGTTGAGCTCTTTAATGTATGCTATTGAAGTCAGCATGCAAATAGAGATTATGAGATTATTATCACATTATTAAACTGGTCAAACTCAAACCTTGGTGGGTAAATAGCAGCACATTTGAAGAATTTACCTTTAAAATGTCCCAGTCCTAATTTGTAGATCTATCCTCACCGATCAACTGTACGTAAGGCAAGCAGAGAAGAACATATACACTGGAATTTGATTTAATAGCATGTTTCATGAAATCTTCAACAGATGCCCTCAAGAAATAAAAACACCAGAAAGCAAGGCAGTCTAACAGCAGCAATCTGTGCTGCTCGTTTATTTGTTTTTATTTGACATTTTTACTATTATTTGATCTAATGAAACACATTATTCTGTGTTCTGGTTACCCCTCAGTTTCACAGAAATGGCACTTATTATTTCTTCCGATAGAAAAAAACAAAAAAAAAAGGGATTGACCCAGCGTCACCCAATAGAAATCTGTGACATCATCACTTGACATTGCGTCTTTCTATTGGCCGCCAGAGACGCTCACTATAAAAAAAAATAGCAACAGCATAAATGGCAAATGTAAGGACCAGATAAAAGGTTTGAGGAAAGGTGGCATCAACCAAAACAATGTTGTCTTTTTTAAATCAAGTGTCATGGATAGCAACCTTTAAGAATGAACTAAATATATACAAATCCTTACATTTCTAGAGAGCATATGATACTTTCTACTTTTGGCAGTAATTGTGCCTATTGTTGAAGCAAATGTTTTCAGGAAGAAGCGGTTTCTCAAACCTTTGTTTATTTAAGTATAAATAAATATATATATATAATCAAAATAGAATAGACGATGCCATTCAGTGGCTAACATAATGCTTTTATTTGTGCGAGCTTTCGAGATACACTGAACTCTTCTTTCGGCGGTGTTACAATGGATAAAGCAAAAATGTTTTTACTTAAAAACAGTGCATCCTGAAATGTATCTGTGATTGAAGCCTATCCCTCCCCCCAGTGCAGTATGCAATTTATGACTTAATGTGTTAAATGGTCCCTGAATGTTAGTGATGTAAGAGTATGTGTGTGTGATTATATATATATATATATATATATATATATATATATATATATATATATATACATATATATATATATATATATACACACACACATATACACATATACAAAGAACAAAAAGTAGTGCTATCAGTGTGTGGGTGTGAGTAAGTTCTATAGTAATGTGATGATAAATCAAATTGTGATATCAGTGCAAGATTAATTAAAAATGAATACACAATTTAAAAATTGAACAAAAAAAAGGAGAGTGATAAAAAAAAACTTAAAATGTTCAGTGTCCAGTGAGAAAAATAGAACATACCAGTCCAATGAGTGTATGGTTAATGAAAAAAAGTCCAGATATAAATGTTTCAGTCACCGTGTGTAGTAGGCAGGGCTTCTATAATGATCTAGCCAGATCATGGATATCTAAAAGAAAAAGACAAGAAGAAGCACCAGTTCCATAGCATAATACTGTATGGATGAAACACAAATTTATTTAGAAACAAGAGAGGCCACCAGGACATGCACTCACTTCAAATATGTAAAAAAAACATTCATGGGAGACAATCTGTAAGCTTCCAGGAACTGTAGGGAGAAGCTGCAGCCAAACAGTAATGCAAGCAATATTACTTGTTGTGTGGGTAATAAGAAGCGGATACTTATCCGTGATGAATGGATGTCAGACCAGGAGAAGGGAGGGGGAGTTTCTTCCACATCAGTGGTGGTGTTAATGAACCCGGAGACAAACAGCACTCATATAGCGCTGTAGGATAGGATCCAAATGTCTGTATAAACCGGTGTCCACCCTCTGTACCTCCAATGTGAGAACACTGCCCCAGCAGTGTAACACAAATAGCCTCTCTCCTCTCAGTCAGACCGGCAGAGTTCACCAGCTCCCGCCCACAGCAAACTCCTCTACAAACAGTTTGTCATGGAACAGGAATACTCCTGTCTGCACTTCTGTTTCACCCCCCCCTTTCCTCGCAGCCGTGCTTGCCAGCTTATTAGTGCCAGCTGTATGTCTTTGGTTCTGCACACAAACACAGTGCTTGTGTGATAAATACAGTGCCATTTCCCCTCTCCCAGCAGCTTGCTGTATTAGAGATGCAACATTATTGCTACATGTTGTAGCTCCCCCAGACACTCCTGTGAGTTGCCATAGCAGCCCCAGCCTTTCTCTCAAATGGGCTAGTCTGCTTTCTCCCCCTCTGCTCTGCCCACAGATGGTCTGTCCCCAGACTATCTTACAACCCAGCATACATTGCCATTTCCTTTCCACCACACGACTGGACGAGTGAGTACCTTGCTGTAACCCCTGTAATGGTGCTGCAGGATTATCTTTTCACCTCCCTTTACTACTAAGCACACACAGAGATATTTAGACCTACACCTCTACACAAGAGACTGTTTTTCTTAACCATTCCTTAATGTGCGAAAGTGACAAGCACGTGACGGCGTTACACCCAGAGGCGCTGACACTCCACCAACTCAAGAACCCATCCTCCGTAGCGGAGCACGGCGGGGAGAAAGAAGAAGGAGAGCCAACATCCGTCACATCTCAGCGCACTGAGGTATGCGGAAAAGAAGGTGACAAAATGTCCTGCTCTAAAATATGCCTTGTCGCAGTGCACCCCCAGGGACAACCTGAGAAGGCTATTTGGATGTACGCAATCCTCGACGACCAGAGCAACCGATAGCTGGTCAGGTCAGAGTTCTTCGACATGTTTAACATACGGTGCTTCTCCTTACACTCTCAGAACGTGCGCAGGGCGAATGGAGACCACAGGGAGAAGAGTGAATGGCTACACCATATGCTCAATAGACGGCAAAGTGAGCATGCCCCTTCCCACACTCATCGAGTGCAACCACATGGCCACCAACAGGGACGAGATTCCCACACCAGACGTGGCACTCCATTACCCCCACCTCAAAGGAATAGCCAACCACATCCGGCCGGTAGAACAAGGCGCCAAGATCCTGCTGCTGCTTGGTAGGGACATCATGAGGGTACATAAAGTCCGTAAACAGCATAACGGACCCCACAACGCGCCATACGCCCAAAGACTTGACCTAGGATGGGTGATAGTGGGCAACTCGTGCACCAACAAAGAGCACGGGCAAGACTACGTTGATGCCCACAGAACGGTGGTGACAGAATGTGGACACACATCTCTCTCTGAACCATGTCTTGGCCATCTCCAAGTGACCGAAGGGCCAAGTGAAGAGAAAAGACAAGACCATACCCCTGAGATCAACAAAGACATCCTCACGTCGAGGGGATGCGACAATGGCCTAGGATGCTCAGCAGTCCAGACAGCTAAGGCTGACGAGTCGATTCTACCGAGGGAAGGAAGTAACCTCCCAAAGGTGACAGACAAAGGGATCGTCCAAAAGACAATAAACGATCAAACAGTCCTCTCGCGAGCAATGGCACGACTAAGATGTACAGTTGTTCCTCTCCATAGAGTATCAAGCGACAAAGCAACCAGCTGCCACGGCTGGCATAGCCGTAAAAGATTGCGCCCCACAGGTAAAGCCACAGTGTCAAAAAGACTGTCCTCTCCTACGTCTAAAAAGAGACGGCCACAGAGACATTTCACAAAGGGATTTACTAGGACAAAAGAGACTGTTCTTCGTTACGTCCAGGGAGACAATAACCTCCCGATGGCAGTCAACAGAGAGACACAGAAGTGTTTCACCAAACGCCGTGGAGATGTTCCCGTGCAAGAAAAATGCACCGATGACCTACGCTGCACAGCGTTCCAAACAACAAGGGATGGCAAACGAACACCATCAAGGGAAGATAGAGGATTCCCGAGGTTAACTGTCGAGGAGCTCTCTAAAGACGGACTAGGCAGTTGGGTGACTCCGCTACCATTCCATTCACCAAAAGGACGCTTCCCAAACAACGGAGAACATGCCATCTCTAGGTTCACTTCGCACCTCCGCGACCTCAAAAGGGAACCAGAGACCAAAAATAACTTTGTGGCCTTCATCCAGAAGATATTCTTTACCGGCCATGCAAAGCCAGCACCTCTAATGGAGGAAGGTGAAGAATGTCGGTACCTCCAATCACCTGGGGCCTACCACCCTCAGGAACCCGATCAAATCCGGGTAATGTTCAACCCCAGCACTCAGCTTCAGGGAGTCTCTCTGAGAGACGCCCTCTTTACTGGACTAGATTCGACAACCAGTCTTCCAGAAGTGTTGTTCCGCTACCGCAAGGAACCAAAAGCCATCTCCTTCTGCTGAACGCCAGGTGATAGGGTGACAAGCTACCACGACTGGCACACTTACAAGGGGATGTACTCTGTGGATAAAACTACAGAGACAAAAGGACTGTTTTCTCACAAGGCTAAAAGGAAACAGTGCCAGAGACTCTTACAAAAGACATTGTGGTGCATCAAGCTAACCAAGAGCTGTGCATCCACCTGGCTTCCCTTACTGGAAGGTTGGCCAAAAGACTTTGATGCCAGTGGCACCGGCCGGTATCACCTTGCTATGGGAATATGGACCTTTGCATTGTTATGTTATGTTTGCATTGCACATATGTTCCACATAGCCTGTTATATAGTGGTATCTACAGATACCAGACGGGGAGTGTCATGGAACAGGAATACTCCTGTCTGCATGCACTTCTGTTTCACCCCCCCCTTTCCTCGCAGCCCTGCTTGAAAGCTTATTAGTGCCAGCTGTATGTGTTTGGTTCTGCACACAAACACAGTGCTTGTGTGATAAATACAGTGCCATTTCCCCTCTCCCAGCAGCTTGCTGTATTAGAGATGCAACATTATTGCTACATGTTGTAGCTCCCCCAGACACTCCTGTGAGTTGCCATAGCAGCCCCAGCCTTTCTCTCAAATGGGCTAGTCTGCTTTCTCCCTCTCTGCTCTGCCCACAGATGGTCTGTCCCCAGAGTTACTACCCAGCATACATTGCCATTTCCTTTCCACCACACCACTGGACGAGTGAGTACCTTGCTGTAACCCCTGTAATGGTGCTGCAGGATTATCTTTTCACCTCCCTTTACTACTAAGCACACACAGAGATATTTAGACCTACACCTCTACACAAGAGACTGTTTTTCCCTGCTTTCTCCAAATAAAGTAAGAAAAGAAACAGACCTTGTCGTGCTTGGAAAAGAGGGCCGAGTTGACACTATCTGAGCTAAGTCATCACCACGTGACCCTCTGGCTTCCAGAATACAGTTCCTTGTCGGCTGATGACATCAGTGCGTCATGCGTCACGACGTCCGACGCGTTTCGTCACGTGAGTGACTTCTTCAAATGATGATTGGCTGCTGGCTCCTATGTCTATTTAAACCATACCAGTAATAATGCCAGATTGAATCTGTCTGTGACAGAGAAACTGCTGCCAATCATGTCGTGAAAATGCTCAGCTACTCAATAACATGTAGTGCAATAATAAACATCTATAAACACATTGATATGCTTAGCTGAACATAATTAGATTGTTAATAGTGTCAGTAATAACATATAACACCATGCTCTGTCTTCCTAAGGATAGTATTATGTAAAAGTCATAAAATATAACTAGATATAAAAAATGAATAATGCAGACAAATACTTATAACAAGATAATTAGACTAATATATCAGTGCATCTATGCATTAATAAATATACCCAAATACAAAGTATAATAATCCATGTCTATATCTTACAAAATCCATAAATAAAAAAGTAAAAAACTAGTCTAGTGAAAACAGGACAGGTTAATGTGATATTCTTGAGTGGAAAATACAGGAATATATATATATATATATATATACTGTGAGAGGAATGGTGGTAACATTGCGGAGGAGCGGTATATACCTCCTGCTTTGGCCAACTATACTTCTCTCTACTAAGGGTTAAAGGTCCCGGGGAGGTTCTGCAAGCACAGCCAGGTGCAGATCATCTGTCCTTAATTAACAGAGTGTAAGAAAGGCCAGGGTGGATCAATTCTCCCCTCTCCCCTTATTCCAGCTAAGGCGTGCGCACCCCTCACCAGCCCTTACCTCCTACCTAGCAGGCCCCGGTGACTCCTCGCTTCCAGGCTCACTGCATTCTGTGACGTGTCAGCCAGCAGAGGATACAACTGGATTGTGTTCCCGTGCGGCGACCCGTCACATGGTGCGCATGGGAGCCAATCAGGAACATGTTTATTTTCATGTTACCAGAGATTCGTCAGAGATTTCCATTGCAAATAAATTAGTTTGATTACTATTATTATGGCTGCAGGCTGTAGGCTGTGTCATATCGATTGCATCTGACTGAGCTATAACGGAAGGGTTTTTTTTTCCCTTTTTCAGCTCGTTTTAATTGAACAGGGGGGAAGAATGGAATTAAACCTGTAATTTGCATCAAAATGGCATTCTTTCTACTGTGCTCGTTTCATCCTTCCTGGGTAGGAATTCTTTTCACATGGCCCCGTTGCTAATAATAAAGCAGCCACTCTGCGCCTGCTTTCAGGAGTGCCTGATTTGGTGACATCGTTTTTTTTTGTTGCTGCAACCCCCCCCCCCCCCCTCCAGTCATGGCGCACCCACCCGACTTGTTTTAGCCACGCCCCCCTGCCTTAAAAATGCTCCCTACAGACCGCAGATCACCGTGAAGTGCCATGCACGTGCTGCCAGGACACAAGCCGGGCGTGCAGGCGCATGCAGTGGAGCCATAGTCTAAGAGAGCTGGATGCTACAGACAGGCACTGGCCTGCAACAGGTTTTGTTTAGGATATCTGGGTTTTATTGTTTGGTAAGTGGGAAAGCCACCCAAAGTTAGCTAGAAAATTGCTGTCTAGTTAATGCTCAGATAGAGCTATGATTTACTTTGATTATTTTGTTTGTCTTGATTTTGTCTGCTAGAGTGACAAAGAAAATAAAGCACCTAAACCAGACCTGGATGGTCCGGTGATTGTGCTTTACCCTAAAAGACAGTGGGTTTTTAGGTTCCCAAACACGAACCCTTCAGCCAAAAGGGGTATTTTGTCACAATACATACACACACATCACAGAATGCAGCATTTCAACAGCCTGGACTCCTGACCACTTCTCCCCCCACCCACAGAGGCACTAACCCAATACCCACCATGGTGGACAGGCGCTGCTGCCCCCTGCACTTCCTCCTTCCCCTCCTGCCTCTGTAAGTCTTCCCACATACTCTACTCCCTGCGGGACATGGCTTCCTATTCCTATCGTCTGCTTTAATGTTTGTTGCACGTATTGTAATATAAATCCTGGTATAGTGCTGCATATATTGTCGGCACTACATACATAAAAATATACAGAAAATACATACTGCAAAAGCAATTCTTATAAAAAGGTGTAAGGAGAAGCGTTTCATATGAGATCTAGTGAAAAATTAAAATATATATTCCAGGGGATTTGTAAGAGATAAGCTCAGACCTTCGGGAAAGTAAAGATTTTTCAGTGACCACAAAGCATTTTTATGAAGGGAGCCTTAAGGCAATGTTAATGTATTGAAATGTACCTTGTCTTGGAAAACTACTCAATGAACATTTTCAACAGTGAAATAACTGTAGTTTAGTTTTGTCAAAAATCAATTGAGCTGCTGACTTAATCAATTGAAGGCAAAAGGTTCAATGTTCCAGTTTTGTTTGTTTCAAATTAGTGTGGAATTTAGTGGATCAATGTTTTCATTTATTAGCATTGCAAACTGTTACAGGAGGAAAATTATAAAAAAAAATTATCTTCTATCATTAAGTTTATTAACAAGTGAACCTACTGCATGTTTGGGGGGTACCAACAATTAAATGTCCCATTTCCAAATCAAGATGAGATTGAAAAAAAAATGTTATTGTGATCAAATGTTTAATTTGGACTTACGTAGTATACAAGTAAGACCTCAAATATGCTAATTTGCTTTCTTTGTGTCAATTTGACTTCTCTTTCTTACATGTAATGAGAGAGAGAGAGAGAGAGGAGAGAGAGGAGAGAGAGAGAGAGAGAGAGAGAGAGAGAGAGAGAGAGAGAGAGAGAGAGAGAGAGAGAGAGAGAGAGAGAGAGAGAGAGAGAGAGAGAGAGAGAGAGAGAGAGGAGAGAGAGAGAGAGAGAGAGAGAGAGAGAGTGACATTCACTAATCTTCTTCAAATTAACAGTCAAATGGATACAGTACACATTGCTGGATTGGCTGTAGTTCGACTTCATTACATCTGTGGTCTGAAAAGCTCAAGCACAACAATATATTGATGGAAATGTCTTGTTCGTAATTAGTACCCTACGATGTTTCATTATCTAGAACTAATCTACACTTTGTGACAGAATAGATTGCAGTAGAATGCAAGCCACTTCGGCTCTGAATAGATCACTAATAATAAGATCGGCAATGACCTTGGTGAACTTCTTCTTTATTTTCTTTCTTACAATCCCTGTACTCAAACCGGGAATACACAGAAATTGGTGAAACATTGAAACATATTGTTAAGATCTCATCAGTCCCATTGAGGTATGTACGTCAAACATCATCATCATCATCAAAGTCAAAGACCAACGTCAACCCTATCAAGATATGCTTCTCATCACAGAGCAATGCCACAAAGTATCACACTAACGCTCTTCACATTAATGTCAGAAAGGAAGTTATTTATACAAAGAGTGTACTGCCTTCCTTACGAGACAGAACCCTGTTGGTACGTTTAGCAAATCTGTACATTTTAATGATTGTTCTGTTTTTGTACAATACATCATAATCACTGTTTTACAATACAGTTCCTTACACTAATTGTCATGTCAACTTGAAACAATGTTATATAAAATCCCAAATGCTATAAATGCTATGCCTCAATTAAGCCTCTAACATAATGAGAAATATAAATGAAACTTCAAACAGTCTCCATTACGCAAACTACAATTAATGAGCTGAAATCAATACAGTAAATCTCACCCTTGTAAACTCTCCATGTAGAAGGTAGATGTCTCCACCCAGATAGATCCCATACTCCTAATTATACACTTCGAAAACATTCATATACATCCTGTAATGGCATTTTATACATTACAGAGGTTCAAGTAGGAGTTTTCAGTTAATCAGCCTAATTGGTGGAAATGACTTTCAGTGAACTTTTTGGGAATAATGCAATTAACATTTCCAAAGTCTAAATATAGAAAGTGTTCTTTGTTTTTGTATTTAATTTCTGAACAATAATGAAAGCCTGCTTTTTAAATAGCTTTGAATACATACATACATACATACATACATACATGCTAGCTGAATGTACCCGGCATTGCTCGATATTCTTTTAAACCAACCTTATCTCTTCCCTCCTGCTCCTCCTCCTCTCAGCCCTCTACCCCCTTTCTCTCTCTCTCTTTCCCCTCATCTCTCTCCCTCCCATCATTTTCCTTTAAAGTAGCAATTCAAGCTGCCATTTAAAAAAATAAAAAAGTTTCCATTCAATATGTGCATCAGTACAATCTACACACGGACAAGTAATTAGCTAAGTTGCCGATCGATCCATTCTCCTGTGATCGCTCAGTGAAGATTCTGCAAAGTTGCAAAGTTCTGTGCGGAAGATCATGTGACCAGGCAGTTACTAGATACAAATTGGTTCACTGCTAGAGAGAGGGGAGAGGTCAAAAAGTGGTGTGCCAGACCCTGTTTCAGAAGAGGAAGAGGATGTGACTTTGTAAATGGTTGTTATAGGGGGGGAAATGCTTGTTACATTATAATACATTAAAAATGCCTTTACACTTGTTTTAATTTTTTTAAATGCTACTGGTATTTTCTCATAGTACAGAACTGATTTATTTTAAAAAAAATACACATGTAGGATATTGCTTGAACTGCAGCTTTAATACCTTTTGATGTCACCCAATTCTTTCCACCCCTCTCTCCTTATCTGCATTCTTACTTTTTCTTCACAAGCCAACAGACTTCCTCTCTTTCTTTCATCATCTGCTCTCTGTGTAAACTTTATAACTAAAGTATCTGACTCTCCTTATCTGGCACCAAACAGTTGTGTAAGGAGATGAATACCAAAAACCTCTTACTTGTATATACAGAAATAGACACTTGAATGTGTTGACTTGTTTTGATCACATTGTATAAATCTGGATAGGAACAGTTTCTTAGAAATCAAGTGGCCATATGACCCACAGTCTACATATGGTATATACTCAAAACAGTTAATAAAGAAGTATAACCCTTGGTCAGGGCTATGGTGTGGATGATACATATCTCCATAATAATGTCACCTCTATCCCTAGCCCTTCCACTATATGGAAAATCTTCTAGAAAATAATATGTAGGCTCTGCAGTAGGTATGAGAAAGTACTCACATGACCAATATCTTACATGGCATTTCGTTGGCGTGCTCTTGGCCAAACATTTTCACTAATTTATTTATAGGATTTGGGGAATCCATACACATTTATGGTAATCAGAACAAATACCGTGACCGTACTGTATACTATAGACGGTACATTGATGATTTGTTATTTATTTGGGATGGGGAGTATTATTCACTTAATACCTTTATTCATACACTTAATCACAATAATTTTAATTTAAAATTTACCTTTGACTATCATAGTCATCATATTCATTATCTAGATCTATTACTTTACATTGATATGGAATATAAAATGCAGTATCTTTAGGAAACCGAATTCTAGGAATTCTTTCTTACGAGCTGACAGCAGTCATCCTAGATCTTTAATAAGGTGATCCAAAAAGGACAGTTTCTTCAACTCAGAAGGTTATGCTCAGTTGAGGAGTCCCTCATCACCCAATCAAAAGAACTTACCTCCGGATTCACACAAAGGGGCTACAAAAATAATCTCTAATCTGTTATAACTCTCCCCTTCTCATAATCAATGAGGCATTTGATTATGCAAAGGAAAAGTTACAACAGATTTGATCCCAGCAATTAACCAGTGACCTAACAATCATAATCTGTATACGTTTGAAAACTGAAATACACCTTTGTTCATCACACAATATAGTAAGTAACCCTAATAAATACGTTCCAATATACACAAACATTGGGATACTCTCAAACTAGATAGAGATCTTATTGCATTGATGGCACCCGCGGTCCTAAATTTGCATTAAAAAAGCTAAATTCTTAGCCACACACCTGTATCTGTGCCTGTTTTATCCAATCCTACAATCGCTTGAGATTAGGGGTATTCTCAAAGGTTTTAACAAATGTGGTTTTTGTAGAGTTTGTTCAGTTGTTCAGGGGGGGGGGACAGTGGACAGGAGGGGGGGACAGTGGACAGGAGGGGGGGCAGTGGAGAGGAGGGGGGGGACAGTGGAACAGGAGGGGGGTGGGGACAGTGGACAGGAGGGGGCGTGGGACAGTGGACAGGAGGGGGGCGGTGGGGACAGTGGACAGGAGGGGGGGGTGGGGACAGTGGACAGGAGGGGGGGGACAGTGGACAGGAGGGGGGATGGGAACAGTGGACAGGAGGGGGGGTGGGGACAGTGGACAGGAGGGGGGGACACAGTGACACACACACACACACACACACACACACACACACACACACACACACACACACACACACACACACACACTGTAACACACACACACTTACAAACAGTGAGACACACACACACACACAGTGTCATACACAAAAATAGTGAGACACACACACACACACAAATAGTGACACACACACACACACAAACAGTGACACACACACACACAGAGGTCTCAGTTCCGTGCAGCGCTCAGCGCGGCTTTCTCGGGCACAGGCCCCGCCCCTCGCAGTCCCGTGCGGCGCCTTTCTCGGGCGCAGGCTCCGCTCCCCCCCGCAGTCCCGTGTGGCGCCTTTCTCGGGCGCAGGCCCCGCCCCCCCGCAGTCCCGTGCGGCGCCGTAAGTGTTAAAGCTGTAGATGTATTGAACGTGAAGGCAATCATGAAGGCCCAATGCGAATGTAAGACATAGGCTGGTGGCCATTTTATAATGTGAATGTAAACTAACACTGCGTAGGTGAACGTGGCTAGACGGGCGGCCATTTTGTAATGCCAATTCAGAGTGCGAAGGGGGAAAGGCGGACATTTTGTGTAATGGTGTTTTACATTGTGAATGCGATTATGGATTTTTGGTGTGGCGGTTGCGCCTACAGGGAGTGTGGTGCGGCCGTGTGTGGCACAGGGAGTGTCGGCCGGGTGCAGGCTATGGCGTGCAAGGCTACAATAAAATGTGCGCAGCTACAGGGAGTGTGGTGTGTGCGCGGCAAAGGAAGTGTCGGGCAGGCGTGTGTGCAGGGAGTGTCGGACAGGCGTGTGTGCGTTCCGTGCAGGCGTGTGTGCGGAGCTGAAGGCATTATTATTAGGTGGCGTATTTTCCGTGTTTATTAGGTAAAGAAGGCGTATTTTCCGTTTTTATTGGTCTCAGGTGTGAGTGTGTACACGGGAGTGAACGGGGGTGATAGTGAGTGTGTGTGAAGCATGGTCTCAGGTGTGAGTGTGTGTGAAGCATGGTCCCAGGTGTGAGTGTGTGTGTGTGTGTGTACACAGGGGTGACAGTGAGTGTGTGTGTAGACAGGGGTGACAGTGTGAGATGGATGAACGTTACCTTGGACTTCGCAGGGGTTCTCTGGGGGTATGGTGTGTCAGTGTCAGTGTCAGTGTGTGACAGTCAAGTAGGTGTGTGTCAGTGATGTCACTGTACCTTTTGGCCAATGAGAGTCGTGTGGGGGCGGACCCAGGGACCAATGTCTGTGTGTGTCTATGTGTGTGTCACAGTGGAGCTTACCTCTTGGGCAATGAGAGTCGCGGGTGGGCAGGCAGACCCATGGACGAATCTGATTGGCCACATCTACAACCCCACAAACTTCAGATTTATATATTAAGATACATCTATATATGAACAATATTGTGTCCATTTGAATGTGTTTAGTTAGTAGTCATCAGTGTGTGTGTGTGTGTGTGTGTGTGTGTGTGTGTGTGTGTGTGTGTGTGTGTGTGTGTGTGTGTGTGTGTGTGTATATATATATATAAATAAAAACAAAAATAAAATCAGAGCTAGGACTAGCAGAATTGATGAATTATAGTTAAAAATAAAGTGCAAATGTGTTAAATAATAATGCAAATCAAGTAATGAAGGATGATATTGTGCCTGTAGGATGCAGCTCTAATTAGGGTATGCCTATCCAATAGAAATAGAATTAGAAGAAAAAAAGCGCAATCCTACATAGCAAACGAAAATATATAGGGAAAATTTATTGCAAAACAACAAAAGCCTGGTTGCTGGACATAAACACTAAAAATACACAGACAATAATGTATAGATAAAAAAACACAATTAGAGGGGTAATCCAAGATAAAAATAAAATGGTAGGATACTAAATAAAAATGTCCAAAAAGTATTTTGTGGAAGAGTGATGAGTATTGCAGATATATATCTGCAATACTCATCACTCTTCCACAAATATACATATACACATATACACATATACACATATACACACATATACAGTGGTTGACAAATCACCAAAAAATCTACTCGCCACACAAAAAAATCTACTCGCCACCTAGTACCAAACGTGTGCTGCTTGGGCCAATATTTATTCGCCCGGGGGTTAAATCCACTCGCCCGGGGCGAGCAAATGTATAGGTTTGTCGAACACTGCATATATATATATATATATATATATATAACAAACAAAAAAGTGTGGCGCCAAAAAATAAAAATATAATAGTGATATAATAAATTAAATATGACTATAGTTAATGAATAAAAAGTTGTGTAAAGTGAATGATGTATGAAAGGGTTAATATCTCAATTACACTAATGTGACCTAGTGCATATTGATACAACACAACCAATAAAAGTGTACAAAACAGTGCATGAACGTGCTCAAAAAAGAGAAAAAGAAAGACACAAAAATCAAAAAACTCCAACCAGTCCTTCCATAATTAGTCCATGATGATAGGATGTCTGATGTTGAAAGGGGTCTTTAGGCTGCTCTCACACAGGGTAAACCAACTCCACAGATATCTACAGACAAAAAAAAAGAGAGAGAGCGCACGCCCCATAGCATAATACTGCATAAAATTTATTAAATCAAGGAAGGGGATGGGAAATGGGGGGGGTAGGAATCGCACTCACAGGATGCAAATGGTTAAAAGGCAATTTGTGATTATATCACCACCATCCGGTTCTGGATACTGCAACACGTCTCCGTGGACTCCTTCAGGGCTGCCAGACACGATCACCAGGGACCAGATGTTAAAGGCTCCGTTCGCTGTCTGTATAGAGTCCAAAACTCCAGCTCACACTTCCAATGGCCGCCGATCGTATTCCCGCGCTTGGTATAGGCTGCTGCGCGTGCGCGGCGTCGTCGTGATGACGTAATCGCGCTCTCAGTACCCTCTTTTTTTTTCTTTTTTTTGTCTATATATATATATATATACATATATATACACACACAGGTTTCACTCACATTTGCAGCAGCTCATCGTGGTGCGGAAGCTCCAAGTAAAAAACCCACATTTTTGATGTTGGAAGAGAGAGTCAGTATACACTGTGGTGATCCATTTTATATGGGATTCCTTAAATCACCAGAGAAAGAGAGATCTAAATACTTTTTTTTTTTTACAGAAAGGGCAGTTACAATATGGAATTCATTACCCATGGAGACTGATGGCAGATACAATAGATATTTTTTTTAAAAAAGGGGGCGCATGCGCGGCGGCAGAGAGTATGGCTGTGTGATCTAAGTGCTCTGTGCCCCGCTCGTAGACAATTTTATAAATAAACCTTCAAAACCAGCCGAAAAACGGGAGAAACACCACCAATAATTCCCCTTCACATCAGGATATCGAAGAAACAGTCCAAAACCCCGAGATCGAAGGGGCTCCCCCAATATTTTGGCAGCACCAGAAGCAGCACGGCGGACGCTGCAATGGCGCCGATTTCGAATCAGGGCTCTGATTCGGAACGGGAGGGAGAGCGGGAAGAAAATGAAAACCCTGAGTTTCTCCCGGTCAGGATCTGTGACTTCAACCGTTTCTATAACGATTTAAAGACATTACTGCAATCAGAATTTAAAGAGTTGGGGAGGGAAGTGGGCAGGCTGGGGGAGCGAACTGGACAGGTGGAAACACAACTCGATCTCACATCAAAAGCCACCAAACGAAATGAAAAGAAGAAAGAGTTGCAAGCACAAATAAACTAACGGAGAGATAAGCAAGAGGACGCAGAAAATAGAGAGCGGCGTAACAATGTCCGAATCAGACTTTATGCTTCGCTGGCTGGGGGAGCTCCTACCGGAGACACCGAAGGAGCGACTGGAGATGGACCGCTGCCATAGAGCATTGCAATCCAGGCCTATGCAGTCGGAGCAGCCACGAGACATAATAGTGAGAATGAACTATTACAGTACCAGGGAGGCCATCCTGCAGAAGACCCGCTCCATGCCTAAAGTCGAATTCGAGGGGGCCCGCATGATGATTTTTCAGGACTTGTCCCCCATGACCCTACTGAGATGCAGAGCTCTTCTCCCGATCACCAAGATCCTCCGGGAGAAAAGCATACGCTACCGCTGGACCTTTCCCTTTGGTCTAGTGGTGAGCAGAAATGGGAGACCGGTCTCAATGAGGGAGCCAGGAGAAGGGGATGCTTTCCTACAGAGGCTGGGCCTTGGGGAAGCCCCGACCTCGAGTGAGGACCCGGAGGAGTCGCCGGGCCCCAGCTGGGCGACAGTGGGAAGGAACCCACGGTCCCCGAAAGATAACCGCTGAGACGAAGGATACCCCACTTATAAAAACTTTCACCAGTTTGTCCTGTTCAAGTTCAAGTTCGGTTGTGGTTATAAAGTTTGGCCTGGCGCGAGAGGCCCCCGCCGGGGTCGGGCTCGAGAGCGGTAGGCATATACCCTTAGACCCGTACACCAAATGGGTGGAATGAATCAACATGGGTCCCACGACCCACGATCCCGCGGAGATGAGACACCCGGGGCGACGCTGGAGGGAAGAGATAAACTCACCTGAGATTGCGGTGCACGAGGCCCAAAGATTGTGGCTGACACGAGGCGGCTGGAACGCAGGAGCCGGAAATCCACGCCAGCCAGGAGGTGAGCGCGAACGCATCCATCCTGGTGGGAAGACGACTCCAAAATGGCGGCCACCGGATGTCCGGGGACAGGAGACGGAAATGGCTCGGTGGCCATCTTGGTTGGGGCAGCGTGGCGGGCGACTGACACCTAGGAGCAGCGACCGGAAGAGGGGCTACTCAACGCCTGCGCAGCCGCCGGAGCCCGTAAAATGGACTTGGAGTGGCGCCGGGGCACAGAAAAGAGATAGCTGGAAGCCGGGTGCGGGGGGAGTGCCAAAATAACTATGCCTAGTGGAGAGAAAGCGGGAGAGGAGGGGGAGGAGGAGAGAGCGGATGGCTGAGGAGAAGGCGGTGGGGGCAGAAGCTAAGGGCGGGGGTTAGGATGTAGTTAGAAGGATAGGGGAAGTTAGCAGGAGTTGAGGTAGAACGGAAGGGGGAAGTGCGACATGAAGGGGGGCAGGATGGTGACTGAAGCGGGGGTCGGTAGCCGGATCACAGACATGCAGAAGCAGCAGGGCAGACCGCAAAGGAGACGCGACCGTGGAAAAGGCAAGCTCTAAGCAACAAGCAGGGAAGGAAGACTACCGAGAAGATGATAGAAGGGTGGGGGAAGTTAGTAGAGTAGGTGAAATCAGGAAGTGAAGACGATTGGAAGGGGGATGTGACATAAGCAGAGGGTAAGAGAGTGAGACATAATAGAGATGGGGAGGAGAAGAGAAGGGAGGGAGAGGAGTAGAAGGAGACAGTAAGTGGTAGTAAGAGGGAAGGGAAAGAGCATGTGCTAAGAGATAGGGGGGAAGCTGAGGTAGGTGACGAAGGCAAACAGAAGGAACCACAGCATGAGTGTAAGAAGCGAGCTGAGTAGGGAAGATGAGACCCCGGAGGAGGAGGAGGATCAGGGAACGGAAGAGAAGAGAGGGGCAACTTAGACTAGGGAGAACTTAGATAGGAATAGGAGACATGCAGCTCGATAGTAAGAAGAGTAATAGTGGCAAAGCGCGCGGCAGGAGAGGCTAGGGCAGAAAACCAGCGCACGGAGGGGCATATCGGTTAGCTCGATAGGGGAGTGGGAAGCAGGGGCGAAGTTAACAACCCCGATATTGGGGCAAGGGGTGGTGTCGGCTATGGGCCAAAACAGACGAGTCATTAAAAAAAGGTTTAACTATTTTAACACAGTTGAGAGCGGGGCGGGTGCTACGGGAGCCGAGCCTGCTCTGCGGCCCACATGGGCCAGGGACTGGAGCCGGGAAGTTCCAGTAAAGTCCTCTGGGAAGAGGGGGGAGGCAGGGAGGGTGGAGAGTTGGTGGTTGGCTCCCTGCTGCGACCCCCCAGCTCCCAAAGGCGATGGACCCGGAGTCAAGTTGGCGGGGCCACGGCTCTGGGGACTTTATATGTTGCTTCTATTTGTATGTGTATATGTGTCCTCCCCCAGGTTTCCCTCTTGTTTCCTCCCAGCCCCCCGGGAACATCGTTCAGAAGAGAGCCGACGGGTCTTAAGCGAAGCCGGAGATCGGTACCTGAGAGAACTAGCAACAGCAGTGATGAAAGTAACACTCCTATTAGACGAGGGTTCATACCACCGTCCAGATGAGTAATGAACTGATCCTTATTCCACATAACGTTAAAGGATTTAATAACCCCATGAAACGTAGGATTGCTTTCCGGGATTACATTCCCAAAAAAGCAGACATCGTTCTTATCCAAGAAACACACTTCTCCAAACACAATCCCCCAAAATACCTTGACAAACACTTTAGAGCAGTCTATATGGCTTCAGCAGCAGTAAAAAAAAGAGGAGTGGCCATCTTGGTACACAACAGGCTACCCCTGTTGGTGACGGAGACTCACAGAGATATAGATGGGCGATACGTAATTGTAATAGGGTCGATACACAGTCAAGAGGTCACATTAGTATCCATATATGCCCCATGTGAACAAACCCCACAGTTCTTCACGTCATTCTTTGACAAGCTACATACAATTGCACGCGGTTGCGTTATACTAGCAGGAGACATTAACAGAACATTGGACCCAGACATGGACAGATGCACGCGCTCTAATCTACCACAGAAACATGACGTACTAAACCTAACCCAAGGATTAAGAGATTGCCAGCTGATAGACATATGGAGAGAGCAGCACCCCACGACGAAAGCATACACCTTCTATTCACACCCCTATGACAGATACAGTAGGATAGATTACTTCCTGATATCTCATAAGGCGGTCCCCATGGTCTCCCACTCTGGGATACATGATATTTCATGGTCAGATCACGCATCCATAGAGCTGAGGTGCACACTGGGGGCGTTGGACAGGCCCGGGCGAACTGGAAATTGAATGAGTTGCTTTTAAAAAACCCAGTATCAGAGCGGGAAATTGGAGATAGAATCAAGGAATATTTCGAGCTTAACACCGGGAGCGTGTCATCACACTCCACGCTCTGGGAGGCCCATAAGGCAACCCTGAGGGGCATCCTAATGAATTTAGCAGCACGTACAAAGAGAACAAAGGAGGCCCAGATAAAAGAATTATGAGAGAGAGTGGCACATCTCTCCGCACTTCATATGGCCAATAAACAGGGAAGCACCCTGAAGTAGCTCCCTGACACTAAAATTAAACTGAATCTGTTGCTAACCTCCAGGGCCGAGAGGGAGTTGGCCTGGTCTAAGCGGAAGTATTTTGACAAAGCCAACAAGCCAGATACCTTACTTGCCAACAAATTACGTAACAAGCTCCCAAATTATAGTATCACAGCAATTCGGACACAGGGGGGGGACCTCACCTCCAATCCTAGACGAATAGTAGAGGAGTTCAAACAATACTACGAGTTTCTCTATGATGGAGATAAGGTCAGCCACTCACAAAAAAATAGAGAACAATTGGAGAAATTCCTACAAGAGGCACAACTTCCTAGATTGGCAGGGTGGAGAGAAAGGCACTTCAGGAGGATGTCACGATAGAGGAGATATCAGAGGTAATAAAGTCCCTCAAACCTGCCAAAGCCCCCTCGGCCGGACGGCTTTTCAAATTTATATTACAAAAAATATCTTAAAATTCTAGCGCCACATCTCCTGAAATTATACAACGAAATTCTCCCAGGGGGTTCCTTCCCATCCCAAATGCTCCATTCCTCAATCTCGCTGATCCACAAACCAGGCAAGGACCCGGTAGACTGTAAGAGCTATCGGCCCATCTCCCTGATCAATTCTGATATTAAAATGTTTTCTAAACTATTAGCCAACAGGGTGGGTAGCATCCTACCGAGGTTAATTCACCCAGATCAGGTGGGGTTTATTGGAGGAAGGCAAGCAGCAGACAACTCTAGACAGATAATAGATTTGATTGATCTGGCCAACAAAAAGAATATCCCGTCTATGTTATTAAGCCTGGATGCAGAAAAAGCCTTCGATAGGATAGATTGGGCCTATCTAAGAGCGGCACTGAGAGCTTTTGGCTTTGGAGGGCGCATTCTAGAGGCCATCCTAGCCTTATATCATGGCCCCACAGCAAGGGTACGCCACCAGGGCTATCCCTCAGACCAATTCCCGATTCATAGCGGGATGCAACAGGGATGTCCCCTGTCCCCGTTGCTGTTTGTGTATAGAGCCCCTGGCGGCGCACATCTGCCTAAACCCAAATGTAACAGGGATAGATGTAGGGGACCAGTCCCACAAAGTGGCGCTCTATGCAGACTACGTCATCCTGACACTGTCGAAACCTCTTACCTCTCTGCCCAATGTATTTGAGATTCTGGGAAGATTTAACCAAATTTCGGGGTTTAAAATTAACCAGTCCAAATCTGAAGCCCTCAACCTAAACCTCCCAAAACCGTTGGAGAAATTGATCGAACTAAATTTTAACTTTAAATGGCAAGCCTCTTCAATCAAATACTTAGGTATTTACATTACGAAGGACTATAATTCGTTATATAAAGCCAATTACCCCAAATTGTTTCGGACTCTGAGGGAGGATCTCAGGGTGTGGGCAGGATATGGCATTTCCTGGTTTGGAAGAATTCATAGCAGTAAGATGAATCTCCTTCCCAGGGTGCTCTACCTGTTCCAGACTCTCCCCATACCCCTGGTGCGGGCGGACATCCTCGCCTTACAGACCAGAATCATGAAATTCATATGGCACAACAAGAGCCCGCGAATTGCGAAAAGCATACTAACACAACCAACGATTAGAGGAGGATTAGCTGTACCTTGCTTGTTGGCGTACTATAAAGCAGCACAATTATGCCAAATTATCCAGTGGCACTCCGACCCGTCATTGCGACGTTGGGTGGCACTGGAGAGAGACTGTTGTGCTCCAATAGAGCTGCACAACCTAATCTGGCTGCCTAAATGTTGTGGTAACACAGTGGGGACACTGCTGCAGGCTATGGCGAACTCTCTAGCGGTATGGGGGAATGCCAAATTTAGACATAACTTGACATCCAAACATTCCTTAATGACCCCGCTACTGCATAATCCGGACTTCGCTCCGGGGATGACCGGTGCTCACCATTTCATAATTTGGACACAGTCGGGATACAAGCGACTGAAAGATCTGGAGGGGAGTAAATTTATTAAAACCTTCACACAAATCAAATCAGAAAAAGGGGTACCAAATACCGAACTATTTCATTACCTCCAGATCAGAGCATTTTACAATAAATTCCCAATTCGACCGGCAAGGACCAATTTCGAGCAGCTGTGTTCTAGAGATACGGATACAAGGGGACTTACCTCCAGAATGTATAGGGAAGTGGTCTGTCCAGAAGGACCTGAAGACCCCCGACTGAACTACATGACAAAATGGGAGACTGATCTAGGGGAGACTTTAGAGGACGAAGACTGGACACTCATCCTACAAGCAGCAGCCAAAAGCTCAATATGCTCAACATTAAAAGAGAACGCATATAAGGTTCTGATGCGCTGGTACCACACCCCATTAAAACTGTCTAGATTTGTCAGTGGATACTCCCCGCTCTGCCCCAAGCAGTGCGGGGAGGTAGCTGACTTACTCCATATGCTGTGGTCCTGCCCTAAGGTGGTCCCGATTTGGGAGGAAATTAGAGGTTGGACACAAAGGATTCTCAACATGGAGATCCCCCTGGACCCGTGGCTGTTCCTCTTGGGCAGACGAGTCCAGGGACTGCCAAAGTCGGCACACAAATTGGTTGCACACTTTGCAACCGCCACCAGGTGTGAGATCGCGGCGGTATGGAAACAGCAAGATTTACCAATAATCCCCAGAATTCGAAATAGAATTTGGCACGTCTGCCAGATGGAACAGTTGACGAGCTGGGTCAACGACACTGGCAGCAACTTCGTAAAAGTATGGGCACCATGGATTGCCCACACGGACATCCCCGGGGTGGATACCGGCACAATTTTGCAATGATAACAGAAAATGCATTCTCTGGTGATGGAGCATGACATACGCTGACCAATATAGGCGACAGGTAGGACCCATACCAATACTAAGATCAGCGTCTAAGAGGCCACTCAAGCGATGCCCGGAGTGCACCAACCACTGAGGTGGATGGCTACAGACCCAGAAACTATCTGCAGCATCTCTTCCCTCCCCCCATCCCCCCCTCTTCTTCGTACCTACCCAATGTCATCCTGTTTTGGTTATATCAGTCAGGTTAGTCGAGTCCTGTGAGTAAATGTTGTCTGTCTAGTTTTCAGCGCGTTCAATGATAACCCACGGTAGTGAGAGCCGGGGCAGAAATACCGGTGGGCATAAGGATGTTACACAATGGTCTGTGTTATAATGTATAAGCTGTATGACCCAATAAAAAATTTGAAGTTGAAAAAAAAAAAAGTAAACATGGGAAGGATGTTGATCCAGGGAGTAATCTGATTGCCAATATTTGGAGTCAGGAAGGAATTAAATATTCCCCTTATGAGGTATCATTGAATAATGTTTTACTGGGTTTTTTGTTTGCCTTCCTCTGTATCAAAAATACAAATGTAACACCCATATCCACCCCCAGTATGAGGGATAGGATGTACAGTGAAATGGAGGAATATAAACAGTCTCAATGTCTCTGTCTCTTTAAACAGGGTTTGTACCTGAATAAAGGGTGTGGGTACTCAACGGTTACCTTGTTTCTTCTCAGGGTGTTGGCTTGTGTGAGGAGTGATAAACAATTAAAAATGGCACCAGGAACTTTTAACTTATCTTATCAAACAGTAACTTTGATCAGGGCTGCACAAACTGGGGGGGTGAGAGATTTTTCAGGGGGGCTAGACGGTTGCAGAGGTCCCGCGCTCTCCCCCAAGGCATATAAATTAAATGCCTGGGGACTGCGCGAGGCCCTCTGTAACTTCTCCTAGCTGGTCTTCGGCGAAGTGTCACCATGGTAACCTGGTGTCAAATTACGCCATAGAGTCATGTGATGCCGCGTTGCCATGGCCTCACAGCGTAATTTGCTGAAGGAGCCAAATGGGGGGGGGGGGCAGGGGAGGAGAGCAGGCAGGGGGGCGCTTGGGGAATACTTTGCACACCCCTGACAGATCATAACAGGACAGTTTTTCAGTACTCTGGGACTCTGGACTCCAGTTTCCTCTTGCTATGAGATTGGAAGTGACTCACTCTCTCTTTGATCCTCTTGCCCTGCCCAGGACAGATCAAGGAATTACCCTCTGATACTCCTAGCAGACCCCTCCAGGACTTTACTCTTGAATCCTTAAAATGGGGAACTACTCTCTACTTTAGGGCCCCCCTAACACTGAGAACTTTACCCTAGTACTGAAAATTACAAAAGTGTCCTCTTTATAGGCTAGGAGAGCATGGAGATGCCGTGGAGTCCTCCAGATGTTATAGGGATCTTCCTCATTTTAGTTGGGATCCGAATAGAAAATGGCTGATCCCAACCTTTTGTACCCAAGATGTGTGGACAACAACCCATCCCAGTACCTGGGCAGATGACATGTTGCAATATGGTCACACCATGTCAGGTGACATTTCTAGTAGCTTCTAGAAATAAGGGGTGGCTAACACTGGCATTTAAAAGCAACATTAAAAAAACAGTGTGGATATGCACTGAGGCCTTAGTGAGAATTAACCCCTTCACTGCCTGCAGCTACCAGGACTGACATGCAGGCATTTCTAACTTTAGCAAGGGTGCTACACAAATATAGGACACGTAACTGTCATCTAAATTTGGCATAGGTTGAACTTGATGGATATGTCTTTTTCAACCTCATCTACTATGTAACTATGTAACTTGCCGGTTGTCAAAGCGCAACAGGATAACAGACATCCGGGAGGCCTGTTTCCGCAACTTGGGTATCCTTGTACAGCTGAATGCTGTTATAATGCGGTGCTTGGGGTCCACATAATGCAACAACTTTATAACAGGGCAGGGTGCTGGGGATCTGACACCACGGGTCAGCCATAGTGGCGGGAGGGTGTGTGTGTCTGTGTGTCTGTGTGTCTGTGTGTCTGTGTGTCTGTGTGTCTGTGTATCTGTCTGTTACCAATAAAGCTGGGTGTTTAAAAAAAACAAACAAAAAAAACCCAGCAACTTATGAGTTTGGAGGGGAGGGGACTGTTTCACGGCATGTCTCTATTGTTGCATCCACTTCCCAAGTTGGTCATGACACAGATGGCGTACGTGAACCCAAGTAATGTATTTATTATTGGGGTGGAGTCATTTGAAAAAGAAAAAAACTTGACTATCAAAGATTACACAGAACACTTCCAATTCTTTTAGAAGGTGCCAAGTACCAAGATTATATGCAAAACTGACATTCGGGCACATTTTGTAAATGTGTTGCTGCTGAACTTCAGCTGTATTTTTTTAACCAGTTATTTCTGAAAAACCAATAGACTATACTGACTTGAACATTGCTCATATAGACCAATGTTTTTCCCTCAAGTTGGGAAAAACATAAGAAATAAAAGCAAACTGAAAAAATAACTTTGAAAATATTTTTTCATATTCACACAGAATTGGAGAGTTTATACAAGGATTATCAGAGGGCTGCTTACTTATCTTAAAGATATGAATTCAACCAATATTAAATGTATTTGAAACTGAACATGGACATATTTTTTTTTATTTTACCTTATTTAAACTGTGTCTGTGTGAGTGTGTGTCTGTTACCAATAAAGCTGGATGTTTAAAAAAAAAACAACAAAAAAACCCCAGGCTACGTCATTGATGCTGTACCGCTTGAGGAGCTGGGTAATGTCCTCAGGCTGAATGGTGGTGCCGGGGGGAAGGGAAAAAAGGTAGGAGATGTTCGGGATCCACGCTCAGACCGCGTTATAAGCGGATCTGCGTTTTAGCGAATCTCGCTTTAAAGCTGCAGTTCAGTCTTTTTTTTTTTAAATTTATTTTTTACTTCAATAGTTTCATGTGGGCAATCTCTAATTACCTAAAGAACTGCATAGCTGCCGGTCAATTTGTTCTCCGTCTATTGATCGGCAAAGTTTGGTGACATCTTTAAATATGGGGAATGTAAATCGTTGCTATAGGAACAAGCATGCTTGTTAAAATAGAATAAAAGAAAATTGGTCTTTCAAAGTTGTTTTTTTTTAAAACAGAAAATGCTAAAAGTATTTTTTCTTACTACAGAATTGATTTATTAAAAAAAGCACACATGCCGGATATTGCCTGAACTGCAGCTTTTACGGGGTTGAGCTGTATTACACACACATACCTTACAAATGTGTCACCCTTAACAGACTGCAATGTGACTACATGTCGTGTTGATAACATGAGCTCCTACGCAGTGCTGGCAATAAAATTAGTACTGACTAGTATAATGGACAATAGCACAGTGTCCTTTTTTTTATGTTGTTGCATATTGTATATATTATTTTTGTATAAGAGCTTGCCCAGAGGTGATACATTACCAGTCTTCTCCATATCAATGTGTGTATGGTTATACTGAAAGCATTGCATGCATGGTACAATGTGCAGTAACATTACACACCCATGCTGATCAGAGCAAAATGTACCAAATATTTACCTTTTTTTAATGTACAATCCCATGTAAGAGATGGTAGTAGTAGTAATGTATTCCTAATGTAGATATTTTCCTGATGTAAATAATAAATGTAAAAGGCCTTCTAACTTTTATTAGTAATAAAACTCTATTGGCAACATATTTGCTATTCTGTGTACATAATGTGTCCTTCCTAGAGATTTTTTTACTTACATTAAATGGCATCAACACTTCAGTTATGAGGATTTTATAGTTTTAAAGCATCAAACAGCTTAAGAAAATAGCAGTCAATACCTTGGGGCTCAGCACAGCTGCATTGTTTGCTTTTCCGTTGTAACGAGGCAATCCACAGACAACAACTCTCTCCCTGAAACCAGCACAGTTAGCACACGTCAAATACCTGAAGCTCATTTGCTGCCCCAGTGGGAGCAAGTCAAGAAATATCTTCAGTAACACAGATGCTCAAAGTTTGCTTAGTTTAAAAAAAAAAACACACACAATATATATGCTTAAAGTATGCTTAGTTTAAAAAAAAAAACACACAGTATATACTAGCAATGTGTTAGCCACAGAATGGTATCGTCTATTTGTTTTTGATTATTAAACTCGGCTAACACGGTACAGATACCTCTACATCACATACATACATACATATATACATACATACATACATCACATACATACATCACATACATCACAAACATACATCACATACATACATACATACATACATACATATATACATACATACATACATATATACATACATACATCACAAACATACATCACATACATAGATACATACATACATGCATACATCACATGCATACATCACATGCATACATCACATGCATACATCACATACATACATACAGTACATACATGAAAAATAATGCATTCGGTGCAAAAAGAAACGTTGTAAACGTGTTCAAGATATTCAATGATATAGTGGCTTGTGAGGTGTAGATCATATATTAGATGCACATAATCTGGATATAGTGTTAATCTAAATATAAATACATAGAGAGTAGAACAAGTAGAATCAAAAGTCAGTGGTGTCCCACAGTACTGAGAGAGAGTCATTGCAATATAGCAGCATGTAGTGTTTCTGTGTTTTTCTCTCTGTCATAATGGAAACACCTCAATGGTTAAATACCTCTGGCTTAGAATCCCAAAGCCAATGTATTACACATATGATGAAAGTTTCTCATAGGACACAGTGTTTTCACTCACACTGTAGATACATGCGTCTTACTAGGCGTCTCACCGGGCGTCTCACCAGCAGAATCTGTAGTTGCAACACGGTATCCAGGTAGAGCATGGTGGATCGGCTCACTCGGCACCTCCCAAGCGGATCTCTCACCGAAGCCTCACCGGTCTCAAGCTGCGTGCTTCTTCTCCGGTGTCCCACCGGACGATCTCTGGTTCTCTCAGATCAGTGGCAGTCTTTCCACAGCTCCCGGATGACAGAATGACCAGGTAGTCCCACCAATAGTATGGTACTTCCCCGCAGGCACTCAGCTTTGTACTGTACCGTCCTCTGATGGCTGCCCGGCCGCACTTCCCACTGCTAGAGTGTAGCGCCTCTCCTCAGAAATTCCACTGTGTATTATGTATTTCTCACGCTCTCACATCTCACGTTCTCACGTACAAACGTGAGAAATACATAATAGTCTCTGTTTAGGCCACCGCTAAGTGTCCCGAACAGTTGCATAAATTTGTATACACTCAAACATACATACACACACACACACACACATACACTCTTACATCCCTCAAATTCAGGGACCATTTAACACCTTAAGTCATAAATAGCATACTGCATGGGGGGAGGGATAGGCTTCAGTCAGATACATTCCAAGATGCACTGTTTTTAAGTAAAAATCTTGCTTTATCCATTGTAACACCACCGGAAGAGGAGATCAGTGTATCTCGAAATCTCACACAAATAAAAGCATTTTGTTAGCCACAGAACTGTATCATCTATTCGTTTTTAATTTTATATATATATATATATATATATATATATATATATATATATATATATATATATATATAAAACAAAAGACAAGAAGATGCGCAGACTCCAAAGCATGTAACTGTACAAAATAAAGTGCATTTATTAAAAAAGCTTTCCCAAGGAATTGCACTTACAAGATTCTAAAAGAACACACACATGGGAGAGAAATCTCTATAGGGAGTCATCAACGGGAGTGGAGGAGTCCAGGAAATATAGGGTGCATATATTCAACTTCTCCCATATGAATAAATGTGGTGACATAATAAATATAATATTATTATATAAATATATCTAGCTAAAACTATCCAAGTAACGAAAAACAACTCTGTCATGTTTACAAAAAGCCAGATGTGCTTGGTGTTCTATTAGTATGCTCTCTTGCATATAACACTGTGCCATATGGGATATTTATATACTACCGCAATCTGCTGGCCAAAGCATCAATCATTGCCAATGTACTTTCAGCTCCACTGTTTTTAAAGCCTGATGGGACTCAATGGGCCTGTCAAATAACTCTTTCAAAGACAAAATAATATCACGCGTGTTAAAAAGACTTTAATTCCCTGTGAAAGCTCGCTCAGGACAAATGTTTAGTTCAGAGCAGATTATAGAACGTAAAAAAAAAAGAGAAAGATTGCCTGAGTTGGGTCAGTCTTTCATGTTAATCCCCTACTCTTTTCATTCTTCAGTAATGATCTGGCTTGTAAGGGAGCTTCAATGCACATGTATGCGAATAATACAATCTTATATACACAGCCCTAGCCTCTCTGGCTTTGGACATGTACTTCAATCTGATTTTTCAAGACTTGAACACTGGATTTCCCAAAAAAAAATTTTTAAACACTGACAAAACTGTAACAATGGTATTTGGGACTGTCACGTATGACACCCCTGCAAGCACGTGACATGCATATGGGACAAGGGCTAATACTCGTGCTCGCAAGTGCTCCCACTCTTCACCTTCGCAAAGGTCCCTCAATTGAGTTACATTTTCCATAAATCTGTCCCAATATACCCCCATCACGAATAGCACACAAGTGGGTACGTAACTTAGATATGCAACCAAGGTTAATACAAATGGCTACTCTAGTCAACTCACCTTTCTCCTCTGCAAAGGTACCACCAATGAGTTAATATTAACCCCTTACTCAATTGCAATCATATCTATACACTTCCACCACCTGGGATATGCAAATACGAGATGTCAAATTAATATTTGCACGGGTCCCAGGTCCCTGTTTATTATAGAAAAAACTTTAACTGACCAAAAATCCGTTGTAGCAAAAGGTGTCAGAAAATGTAAATACTCTCTCCAGAGCGTGCAACAGTTAATTCAAAGCCCAAAATATTACTTATTAAATGTTTTAATATATAAAAATGCAGTGCTTTGATTACAGAAAAAAGGATTACAAAAAACATAGTTACAATTAAATGCAGAACAGCTTCTTAAAATAAAAGGATAACATATCAAATAGAAATCCCTATACCGTACATTACTCGAATGTTATAGGTTTTCTCCCAGAGAGGTCACTGGTACAGAAGATGAGGTCTCATGTATTTGGTCCCAAATACACCTCTGTTGAGATCTGATTTTCAGAATCTTTTCTCAAACTTAAATATTCTTTCTTCCCATGTAAACCCCATAAACCCACCCTTGTCGTAATGTGAGTATTCAGGGATCGCGGCATCCGCGCCCTGGTCCCCCTTCTCCTGCGGTTACTCCCGCTACCGTGGCGCGCGCCTCTCGCTGGCGTCACTCACCTTCGGCGGTTCTGGGGGTTCCCCGCCGTGCTTTGCGTCCTCGGATGCCCGCGGGGTCTGCAGTCCCGCATGCGGCCGCCGTGTTCCCCAGCCGCGTGCCTGAACAGCGCGCGCCGGGTGAGGTTAATTTATGCACTGCTCTTGCAGTGAAGACCCGACCCCAGCACACTAAAAGGACCTCCTACCAAGACAAGAGTCCTCACCTGCCTGCCAATCAAGGGGACCTATCCAGGATAGCTCCACGCAGTCCTCCAGGCCTGCCCCCACCTCTCATTGGCCAGTCACACTTTATAATGCCAGTTCTTCCTCTTACTCATTGCTCGACATAGTTTTCACTTGGATTACTACTCTGGCGTTTTCTCTCTTATTCTCTCAGGTTATGACTTGGCTTGGCGGACGTCTCTCTCTGGCTCTAGACCCCTGCTTGGACAAACGACCTTCCGGAATTCTCCAATCCCAGACTTTGGCTAACGGCAACGACAATGGCATTTCTACACCGGTACCGGCAAGTATTGCTAGCTAAATACACCTGGCCTGGCAACGCCAAAATCACCACACTCCGGACACGCTCCCTTTGCTGCGGGTGCGTGCTTCTATACGTTCCTCACCTCAGTGAAAGGAACGGGTCTGGTCTGCGGGCAGCACCGGCGTAACACGTAAATATGTGAGATTGACGGTTTTTACGACAGAGAAAAAAATCTCCTTCCAAAGACGTTTGAATCAGTGCATCAGGTTATAATAACTTCACTTCTGTAATACTTACACACACGTGAGCTACATTAATAGATTCAAGCACTCATGGATGGACATAACGAGACCAAACAGGACCATGTTAATCCTAAATTTAAATGACAAATTAATATCTGGCCCTTATTACCTCTTAAACATACAGTGTGTGATGTCAGAGCGTGCCCCTCGGTTACACAATTACAGCAGTGTATCTCTTATTATGCAGAGGAGATGACATCCAAGGATATTCTCATTTTTAATAAAGTCACTCTCATGTTGAATACTTTCTTAGCCACGCCTCCCTGGCCATCGTTAAACCTCTTCTAGAGAATGCTTTCAATCCCTTAACTAGTGCCATGTTTATGTTCGTTTCGGGGAACCATAATTTACTTACATCTCTAGATTCTTTAACAGTCCTACAACTTGGCCTGGCCAAGAGGCAAGCAGGCCATAATTATTTATTTGTATTTTTTAAATCAAACAGTACCCATGTGTCACTTTTAGTAGGGCTATCCATGACAGTCACCCCCACTTAAGTTCAGTTTGAAGCGCAGCACCCACTCATCACAAGCCTGGACCTTTCACAACCCAATATATGGCATTTTTAAACCCAAGTTGTTCTTTTTTAACCCCTGAAGCACCAAATGGATTAAAATACATAATATCTCATGACATTATCATGACAATGACTAAGGCTACATTTCTACAGTTACCAATGACAATGACAGAGGTACAGATCAGAACTAACTCTAACACCATTCTTGTTCCGGTCACTAGTCTGAAATATCTGGGCATATGGCTTGACTCCAAATTAACATTTCGGTTGCACATTGATACCCTGACATCCAAAACCTATGCCAAACCGGGTGTACCCACCCTCACCCACCACTCGGGACACCTACATACCCTCCCACACTAACCCCCCACCCCGTGAGGCCTAATCACCCTCACCCACTACCCACAAGGGAGGCCTACCCACATACCGTTGGGGCCAATACCCCTCACCCCCACCCCAGTACCCTGCCCCACAATAAACATCATTATATTTATTAAATACATTACCCACCCTCTGTGCCCCCCCCCCCATAAATACATGATTTATCCTTTTACATACAGGGTTCATACCCCAGCCCCACGCGAGTCCCCGGCGGGCTAGCGGGGCACCTGACAGACCTACAGGGTACCAGAAACTTGTTTCAAACAGGTTCTGGAGGCCTGTTGATGGGTCCCGCCAAGCGCCATGGCCCCCAGGTGGTCTCCTTGGGTCACCTTGGGTCACAATTGGGTCCCCACGGTAGGCCCGCGAATGTCTGGGAGCCACGGGTCAGACCCACAGGTGTCTGCGGGGCCTCGGGTGGTTCCCACGGGGGTCTGGGTAACTCACGAGTGCTCACTACGGGTCCGCGGTGCCCCCACGGATGTGGGACAACCACTTCATCCCCGCAACTATAGGTCCGCGGTGCCCCCACGGATGTGGGACCACCGCATCATCCCCGCAGACTACGGGTCTGCGGTGCCCCCACAGATGTGAGGCCACCGCTTCATCCCCGCAGGTGTCACCCGTGGAACCACCAGCCTGATACCCGTGAGATACCCGAGGAGACTGCAGGTGGTCTCCATAGGTCTCACGCAGAACCAAGAAACCAACCCTGAATGTAAAAAAAATAAACCTGGCCTATACATTCAATACATACAACGTAGTTACTTTCATTGCTTTGCAGGCACCTCTAATAGCAAAAGGGATATGAAGGGATTTTCCTTTCTGTTTAATCATGGCGGATTCAAGGTAGACAACACATTTCTATTATATTTATGATCTCTACCCTGATTACGATCTTAGTGCTCCCAGTGATCTTAATGACTTGCGCTACATGTTCTGAATTGATATATTGACAAATTATATGTGGTTTATGCATAATGCACCTTTGTTTAGGAGTTGTAGTACACAGAAGGAGTGCAATTGTCTATATAATATTGATGGGGAAAGACATAAAGACATCTGGATTATTATGGCAAATGTTCTTGTTTTGTGAACATATAAAGAATAAAATAGACAGACAGGTGGTTTTCTATGCTTTAGTGGGCATCTAAACAGGAGTCGGAAGGGTAAAAATAGAGCAAGAAATAATATGAAAGTATGATAAAACAATATGGCAAATACCAAAATAAGTAAATGAATTGCCAATTGTTAAATAATAGGTAAATAATAGAATGGGTGCATAGAAAAAAGAATCAAAATGGAAAAAATAAAGGATGAAGGATAATTCAAAGTAGAAAACAATAATATAAATAAACCATTTAATATAGATACCCCTGCAAGGATGAAGGCCACCCTTCATGATTTATCCTTTTACATACAGGGTTCATACCCCAGCCCCACGCGAGTCCCCGATGGGCTAGCGGGGCACCTGACAGACCTACAGGGTACCAGCAACTTGTTTCAAACAGGTTCTGGAGGCCTGTTGGTGGGTCCCGCCTAGCGCCATGGCCCCCAGGTGGTCTCCTTGGGTCACCTTGGGCCACAATTGGGTCCCCACGGTAGGCCTGCGGATGTCTGGGAGCCCCGGGTCAGACCCACAGGTGTCTGCGGGGCCTCGGGTGGTTCCCACGGGGGTCTGGGGAACTCACGAGTGCTCACTATGGGTCCGCGGTGCCCCCACGGATGTGGGACCACCGCTTCATCCCCGCACCTATGGGTCTGCGGTGCCCCCACGGATGTGCTTCATCCCCGCAGGTGTCACCCATGGAACCACCAGCTTGATACCCGTGAGATACCCGAGGAGGTCTCACACAGAACCAAGAAACCAACCCTGAATGTAAAAAAAATAAACCTGGCCTATACATTCAATACATACACCCCCCACGCCCCCCCCCAACACCTACAGTACAATAATGTGCAAAATAACTATTATCCAGATAGGGATAATAGATTATTTACCCATTATTAAACACATTAACTAGCATATTAAAATATATAAAGTACTACTGACCTCATCAATAAGAAGCCCCCGTCGCCAGCAACATCCTTTTCTTTCGTTGCCCACAAAATACATAGTCAATACATAGACAATACATTGCAATTACATTCAGATATCAATTAACCCCTTAAACACCTTATCGGATAATAAAGGGGATAAGCCACACTGGCCCGATACCCACCCTTCACCCATTCATTTGTACAGTGGCTTCATCATGCAACTATATATATATATATATATATATATATATATATATATATATATATATATATATATATATAAAAAATACAGAAATACAATAAGCGCAATCACCCAAAGACCAATAAATATTATAATTACCACATATACTGGAGGGTATAGACCCTCACAATCTAACTTTCCCTGACTCAGTCTGCAGCCAAAATGTCTACCGATCCACGGGCTGGTAACGAAAGATTTCCCAAAAAGAATGACCTAGGCGCAAGTGGAGACAAGAAAAGACAAGAAAAACAAACATAGGGTAATATGTTCTAACAGTTTAGCCACCAGAAGGTACGATATGCACTCACAGCGTATAGGATAAAATCAGGCCTTGTATCCACTCTGGGATCTGGAACAATTATGAAGAATCCGGAACATCTAGCAGCTTATCATCTGCAGCAAGTGTAATCTCGTGCGTAATATCACATGCAGGAAGAGAGGTAAAACACAAAAATAGTGTAACACAGTTTAATAAAAATTATTGATAAAATGACAATAAGTAAAAAAAACCTCACACTTTGTGAGATAACACTCATCAGGGGTTAATAACACTCTGCAGATTTTCTCAACAGTCCTTGATGTGTAGGTTAGTGACCACTTAGGAAATTGAGGCTGGATACACTCAGTGTGAAAAAACTAAGTGTCTGTACTTATAACTACTACCCAAAGTCTCCTTTATTTGGAGAAAAAACTCTGTTGGTATAGACCTCCGTGGGTCTGTCTATCTGCACCTAGTGTGCTCACAGTACTCACGGTACTTTAGAGTAAGTAGTGTCCGTTTTCTGCCTTTTTAGAGATATCTGTTGCCAGCCACATATAATCTTCTCTGCTCCTCCGGTTGCCCGCGTCTCCTGTGACCGTCCTCCGACATGTGATGACGCGATGACGTCACTCCTTCTCGCGAGAGTTCCTCCGGTAAGCTGTGAGAGCGGTGTCTCAGTCCTCTGCACTGAAACTCACACCGCAAGAATGTAACGGGACAAATGGACACCCACACCTCTCAACTGCTGTCTGCTGCTCCTGAGTATCCTGTGTTCACTCTATGATTGCTGTAAATCACGCCCTACGCGTTTCTCCTTTCGGCTTCATCAGGGGATGAACATACTACCTGTCCCTCATCTTGGGTTAAATACCCTCCTCCATTGCATGATTAATTAATCAATAAATTAAAAGAATTTGCATGTTAAATTGGCTCATTGGTTTGGATGTACATTGTTATTTTGAAATTGTCTAGAACATATCAATACATGACTTACAAATACCATATTTACTACATATACTACATATAGCAGATAATTTCTATTCTACCTTATGTAAAAAATAAATAAAAATGAATGATTATCTTATATTCCATAAATATTTATTACCAAAGAGGGAATATGATAATAGGGGAATTCTTACCCATTAAACATTAAATGTTAATTGCCTATCAATTTCTATAATTACTATAATTACATACCCCATAACAGATCATTACATGAATCTTAAATATCATATATACTCCATACACTACTTATAGCAGATAATTCCTACACCACCATTAGAAAAGGATGAATCGTTATTCTGTATTACATAAATATTTATTTCTAAAGAGGGAAATATACTAATAGTTCAATTCCTACCCATTGAACAATAGATGTTAATTGCCTAGTGATTTATATAACTACATACCCCATTTCAGAATATGTTTTAGAGGTGGACTGTTATTACATTATTATTAACTTTTAAGGGTATGACATTTTTAACCCATTTTAAATTTAAAGCCAACACTACAGTTACTTCAGACCATATTATATATAAAGAAGTATTCATATCTTGTTCTTGGTAGTCACCAATATTCTATTATCAATAGAAAATTATTCTCATATTTAGCAATAGAAATTATTACATAGTTTTAATTGTTCACATAAGTATAATTCATTCCAAGTACAGTAGATTGCAATACAATTTTGGTTGCAAGGGTATAAAAATAATTTTACTCTCATAAGGGCTCCACATGGACAATTATGAAGGGAGTGGTTGACACTTCAGTCCTCACTAAATTGTGGTTATACATCTATATCATATTACACATACCTAATAAATTCAATGAACATTTGAGGACACTTATACAGAAAGGAAAATGGTTATTCAGATATATAGATCCTATTGCATACTCAACGTTCAAAACATCTCAAAGGCGATAGAAAAAATTCTATTACATAGCTACATCACATCTTTTATTATAATATTGACAAGTGTTAAAACTTTACAGCCTCAATGTATATACCTATGGGGCGTATTGGAATTATTGTCATATTCCTCATTGTTGTATTCACACAGATAATGCATCAAACTAAATGTGGGTCATACATGTCATAAATATGGCTTAATCCCTTAAAAAGGATCCCAGATCTATGTCAATGTTTAGACCTAGTGGAGCTAATGTTTTGAGGGCATAGATCCAATATGTCTCCTGTCTAGATATTTTAATTACAGGATTCCCTCCTCTCCAACTAGGTCTAATTTTCTCAATGCCCACAAATTTTAGACCTCTAGGGTCTTGACCATGAAATTCTTTAAAATGTTTTGAAACACTATGCTGTAATAGGCCCTTCTCAATATTTCTTACATGTTCTGCAATGCGTATTTTAAGTTTTCTTGTAGTCCTCCCAATGTATTGTTTGTTGCAAGGACATTGCAACAAATTAAACAACATAGCTTGAATTACAATCAATCATGTCCTTTATTTCATAGTTAGCTTGTGAAACTTCAGATTTTATTGTTTTAAAGTTCTTTTGAGAGTTTGGATGTAGTTTGCAACCTTTACATGTTTGACACATAAAAAACCCCGTTGTTATCGTAACTAGTTTTTGATTATCTTTCTTTAAACAGCTAGGGGCTAATCTTTGTTTGAGATTTGTTGCCTTTGTAAAAATAATTTCAGGTTTTGATGGCAATATCTGTTGTAGCATTGGGTTCTTATGTAAGATCCCTCAATGTTTATGAACAATTTTCCTGATATCTCTAGCTGAATTGCTGTACCTAGTTACAAAAGGGACTGATAATTTACCCTCTTCTCCCCTTCTAGTGTCTTTGATTTTATATTGAATTAGCTCTGCCCTATCCATTAGGGAGACCTTTCTGTATGCATCCTCGACTAATTCTTTTTTGTAATGTCTGTCTGTAAATTTTACCATCAAATCTTTGGCCTGTTCATCAAAAACATGTTTCTGGGTACAATTGCGTCTTATTCTTTGCATCTGACCCAGTGGAATATTATTTATCCATTTCTCTGAGTGTCCACTGTCTCCCAACAAAAAATTATTAGTGTCCACACTCATAATGAAGGTTTTTGTCTCAATTTGGCCCTCCTCAATGTAAATGAGTAGATCTAAAAACTCAATCTGGTTCCTACTGTACTTGGTGGTGAACTTTAAGCTATATGGATTGTGATTCAATCCTGCCAGAAATAACTCCAAATGTTCTACACTTCCCTCCCAGATCAGGAAGATATCATCTATATAGCGATACCATGATACCAGGTTTGCGCCAAATAAACTGGTCCTCCCACATACCCATGAAGATATTTGCATAATTTGGCGCAAACCTGGTACCCATGGCGGTACCCCTCACCTGGAGAAAGAACTTATCGTTATACCAAAAATAATTATGGCCCAGAATATGTTTGATGCAGTCAACAATTAAATCTATTTGGGCTGATTCTAAAATATTATCGTGAATCAGATTTTCTTTCACAGCTATACAGCCCTGTGTGTGATCGATCACTGTGTAAAGGGAACACACATTACATGTAACAAGAATATAGCTGTCTTTCCACTCAATATCCCTCAGAATATTTAGCACCTGAATTGTATCTTTTAAGTAGGATCTAAGTTTACCCACTGGTTCTTTCAGGAACTGATCTATATATCCCGAAAGATTCGAGGTGAGTGCTTTAATTCCGGATACAATAGGGCGACCTGGTGGGTGGTTTGGATCCTTATGGAGCTTAGGTAAATAATAAAAAATGGGGATTCTCGGTGATTCTATATATAGATATTCCCACTCAGTTTTACTCAATATGCCATCTTTGAGGCCTCTATTCAGCAATTCCAACAATTCCATCTGGTGACTACCAAGAATAAGATATGAATACTTATTTATATATAATATGGTCTGTAGAGTTGGCTTTAAATTTAAAATGGGTTAAAAATGTCATACCCTTAAAAGTTAATAATAATTGGCCCCAACGGTATGTGGGTAGGCCTCCCTTGTGGGTAGTGGGTGAGGGTGGTTAGGCCTCACGGGGTGGGGGGTTAGTGTGGGAGGGAATGTAGTCATCCCAAGTGGTGGGTGAGGGTGGGTTAACCCCTTAATGACTGTAGCGGTTAATAACCGCTATGGTGATTAAGGGGTTAGGGGATGTTTACAATTCTTGTGTCTGTTTTGCAGCAGTGGAGGGGGCAGAAGCAGGATGAAGATGAGGATGGCCTTCATCGTGGCAGCCGGACATGGGTGAGTACTATATGTATTTAATGTATTGATTGGTGTTTATGTATTTAAAATGGGCACATTCACTATTATCCATTTGTGGATAATAGTAATTGTGGCCATTACTATACTGTATGTGTTAAGGGGGGGGGGTTATTTCTCTATAACTATGTATTTGTTTTGACATTAATTTGGGGGGGCACATAATTGGTACTGCAGGCCTGCGGGTAACACCCGAGGGCCCCCGCCGGCCTATAGTATCATTGATGTGCATATATGTGTATATTAGGGGTTATAGGGGTTGTTGGGGTTATATATATATATATATATATATATATTTATTTATTTATATATATTTATTTATTTAGATATATTTATTTATTTATTTAGTGTGGGGCTGCTGTGTGTGATTATTTTTTATTGTGGGTAGCGGATGTGGGTGAAGGGGGTATTAGCCCCAATGGTGGTTGTTTAGGGCTTGCGGGTGGGTAGCGGGAGGCCTTAACCCCTTCATGACCGTAGCGGTATTAACTGCTACGGTCGTGAAGGGGTTAAGTGCACCCGCAACCCCTCCCCCGCAAGCCCTAAACAAACAACAAGGGCCAAATATCCCCTTCACCCACCCCGCTACCCACAATAAATCTGGCACGGTGGGTAAACCCTTTCATTGCCTTAGCGGTTAGCTGCTAAGGTAATGAAGTGGGCTGTACATGTATTTTTCCTGCCTCGGATGCATGCCGGGGGGCTCCGGTACTGGTATCAGCTCCGGAGACCCCCGGCATCAATCACAGACAGGAAAAAGGCCTGATTTTATCTTTGTGTCGCCCTTGCCGATGCTTCTCCTCTACCAACTCGCCAACTTTAGTTGGCGGGACTAATTGCCGAAAAACTCTCCATTCTGGAGTGCCGATCAGCAGCGAAAAGCTGATCGGGGCTACCTGAATTCAGCCGAGTTCAAAAAGTGCCGATAAGTGGCTTATCGGTACCCGGCTGCCGATAAGTTTTTATCGGCAACAAAAATTGCCGATTTTTCCCACTTATCGGCGCTTACTGAATCGGGAGGGTAAATTTGGCGAAAAAATGGCGATAAACGGCTTATCGGCGCTTACTGCATGAGGCCCTAGATCTCTAAGCAAAAATCTATAAATGTCCCACGGGTGGCTGTGCCCCGCCTATGATGGTTCTTACACCATCAAGTTCAAGCGCAACAAACAGGTTCCAATGCTATAGTAAAAGAATTGTATTAGTACAACAACATGTATTGTACTCACATAAACAGCAAACACTGGCACTGTCTTAGCTGCCTCCCTTTTTCATCCCGGTGTGAATGTCTAGAGATGTGCAAAACTTTCCAAAATTCATGAGAGAAAGACACCTTTTTTCTAGTATAAGCCAAGTTCAATTGACTTATTTACATCACAGGACACTCCTTTATACAACACGAGGGGAGGATACCTGTGAACAACCTGAACACACCTGAGATACTTAGGACATATGCTAATATCAATCATTTGAATATAAATTTGTTTGTGGAGCAGATTCCAAAATCTCACTGATTTCTTTCCTTCTGGAATATGACATATCTGCAAAATGCAATTTATATGACATTATAACTATGGCACCTGTCAATGGTGTACTATTAATCCAAGCTAGTGTTTCTCAGGTCTTACTCCATTATACCAAAACCGCAAGAAGGCCAGCATATAGGAATACAAAACCAAGACTGTATCCATCTCACACAGGGGACCTCTAGTTTATATGGAATTCAACACAATTTTCTGGGTGCCTAAAATGGCATGGAAAATAGGTGGTGCTCAAGTGCTTGTCCTGTCTTCATAATAATACTTCAATAAAAGTAAGGATAACAAGACTGGGAACTATTAATAATAACAAAACAGTGGTTCCAATGAAAGTCCTGACCTATGCAGGGAGTTCTATAATTCCCTGAAGGTAGGGGGTGAGCACAGTTATACCCCTCCCCTCCTCATTGGGATGGCCCGTAGGTAAGTATTGATGTACTCACTGTTGTCCCCAAGAGTTCTCCTTGGCATGCAGCCGTATCCATACTCCTTGAGAAAGGACACTCATGTCTGAAACGCGTAGGAGTGTAGCACCCTCCGTTTTTTATGCTTTTCCAATAAAATAGTTTATTTTTGCAAAGAACTGCTTCTCTGTTGCTGTGCGCTGCTCACATACACTTTTTGGATGCCTAAAATGGCAGCCTGAGCTATGAGCTTTCAAAATTTCATAGCCTAAAATGACAAACAGGAAAGCTTGTTGGGGATGAATGAATGCACTTCCCATTGGATTGGATGTTTGTAGTACAGTGTATATAGTAAATTCCCAAACTGTAAACACTGTCCCCATGATCCATGAAATGCTCTGTTCCTGCATTCGTGGAAAACCAATTTACATACCCCAGCATAAATATATTGAACTCATAAATTAAAGGCTCATAATTTTTTTATAATGTATTCAGTTTTATAACAGAGAGCACCAAAATAGCAATTGAAGAAATAAAATGCTAATCCCCAGATTCCCAAAACTCTGTGGAAAATAACGTGGCATTACCAAAAACAGGAAGGGACATTTTTTCCACTGAGGTACAGGTAACAACCAATTCACTAACATTATATGCAAAAAATAATGTCCATACCTGACCTTATTGGCATTGCCTTAATTTCACTTTATTTGAGGATTATTTATGTTATCTTCAACTAACGTGATGTTACTCCCATCCAAACCCTGAAATATCATAGAGCTTGGGGGGGAAAGAATACCAAGACTAGATGATTAGATATGACTTAAATAACACTGTTATTTCCCTGAATTAATCTTACAGAACTTGGTGTATATGGTATGCGTATGAGAACAACTAATTTTACCATTATTTGCATGTCATTTTCACTAACAGACATTAAAATTACCACTTTGCTTTTTACAGGAGTAAAGCTGAGTTACTGCTACATTATTTTCTTTACTAAGCACAGCATTACTAATAACGGAACTTTAACATAGATTAACTGAAGATGTAAGAAAATGTAACCGTGAAATGGTGAAGCAGACTATTGAAGATAAAAAAAGCTTAAGGCTGCGCTTATAGTGCCGGCGGCGCGATGGTGACGTCACGCTGCGGTCGCTGGAAAAATCTAATTGACTTGACTTCCAGCGATCGCGACCAAGCTGTCGCTCTGTCACGCCGCTTCTACTATAAGCGCACGCGATGGCGGCAATACATTTGTTTTGCCGTGACATCGACGTCGCCGGTACTATAAGCGCAGCCTTAAGAAGACAAAGCAGCGACTTATGGTTGAGAAGAAGCAGATCATTGCACTCAAACTAAAGGATCAACAATAAAAGACTGTGCGCTGATCATAAAGAGAGCTGTAGACTTCTTCATGAAATTGAACACAAACACAGATAACAGACGGCCTAATAAAGCAGAGGACAAGCGAGAAAAAAACACCATGTGTCCTTCCAAAAGAATTGGCAAAAGCAATACAAGTTAAGAGGGGTGGTGGGTCACAGAGGTGGCCTAAAAGATTCCTATTTGCACTCGCTAGACCAGTTAGTTAGGCTAGGAAAAATTCAATCCTTGGAGATAGCTCCATAGCCATACATGTACAATTATAAAATCATATTTATTAAACATATATACAAAAGACTTAATGTCTAAAATTCCACTATGTGGTTTCTGGAAACACAGAGAGAGCACCGGGGTAGTGCAGTGTAGCTATGAGAGTGATTCAAATTGTGGGAGACTGTTGTTTAGTATACTGTCGTATTGGTTCTGCTGATGTTCCCATCATAATCCCATATTAGTATCATAAAGGTATATAACCTGTGTAGTTACACACATATACCTGGATGTAAGATAAAGAAACACTATCTGAGGTACCCATTGCTGACAATCATCCTAGACGATGATCAATAACATCTTGGACTACCCCATACCATATACATTCATTCAAACTGATATCAAAGGCAGACCAATTCGCAGTATTTATACACCCCTCATATGACTTTGCCATATCACACGCGCTATACATCCTGTGCTGATTATGTACAATCATTTCTGCCCCTTATGAGAGTACACAACACTCCATGCACTGATTCTTATACGTTACCAAGGTAACATGAATCTCTGATAGCCGGACGCACATTACACATACCCCTTAACGGGGATTATTTACAGCTGTCCTCCTATCCATACAACCCTGGGATTGGTTGGGAGATGCTACACGCCCCCAACCAACCAGTATTTAGAGTAGGGAGGAGACTAGTGACGTCACTCCCATTACCCTGACGAAGCGCCTACGAGCGTGAAACGTGCGTTGGTACGTGATGACGCACTTCCGGTGACGTCATCTGGAGTCGCGGAGGAACACAAAGTGGGAAGCTGAGAGATTTTTCAGGCTGACAGGTCGTATGAACAGCTAAAGGGAGCGCGCTACAGACATACTGGTGCATGCATTTAGACAGCACCAATAACAGCACTGGCTTCCTAACTAAAAACGGAGCCATACTATATGTAGTGACGCCCAGACTACTATCGGTTTTGCCTAGTGGGGCGCATACATCAGGCGCACCAGGCATCTTACTCTAGGAAGGTAGAGGGACAGTATATAGGGGTCCCTAAACTATTCTGTCTAGATATCACCTGACATATAGGGACGTTACCCTGAAATACATAGCCCCACCTTACACGGCTATTAGCCATAACTACCTAGTAACCCTCCCACGCTGTGATCCCAACCCACTACACAGGTTATATACCTTTATGATACTAATATGGGATTATGATGGGAACATCAGCAGAACCAATACGACAGTATACTAAACAACAGTCTCCCACAATTTGAATCACTCTCATAGCTACACTGCACTACCCCGGTGCTCTCTCTGTGTTTCCAGAAACCACATAGTGGAATTTTAGACATTAAGTCTTTTGTATATATGTTTAATAAATATGATTTTATAATTGTACATGTATGGCTATGGAGCTATCTCCAAGGATTGAATTTTTCCTAGCCTAACTAACTGGTCTAGCGAGTGCAAATAGGAATCTTTTAGGCCACCTCTGTGACCCACCACCCCTCTTAACTTGACTATATATCCCGTATGCACCCTATTATTCTCTCCCAGTAATATATTTTATTCCAATCTATGGAGAGCGGCAGCCAACCCCTGCTTTGTTATATATGCTTATAAGAACTCCGTTCTTTTCGGTTGACCAGCTCCCCAGAAATGGGACTGCGTCAGCACAGCAAGTGTTAAGCGTGTGTGATATAAGTGAACAATAGACTTTGCCATCCGTCTGTGCAACTGGGTACTATATTACTAGCTTCTATGGCTGGTTTTCTGTCCACAACACCTGATTTTGATGCGTGGCAAACTGAAGCCACTTCTGTCTTTTCACTTGATCAGGAGCTACCACCAAGCTCCAGTCAGAATGATATTAAGGGTTTCTTTTCCAGTCTAGAAAGGGCAATAAAATTACAGACCCGTATCTGGTGGGAGATAACAAGCCTCACCAATTATCTAAGACTGGACCTAGTCCCTCGAGGTCTTAGACTGAACTTAGCTCCATCCCAGTATCAAACCGATGAAGCCTTTAATAAGGCATGGGAGTCAGAACTGCTTAAATGTTCATTTAAATTAATGAAACTACTCATTGAACATGAGACAGACAAACTAACAAAAACCAACAACAACATAGTACTGATTAAAAAAGACATTGAGACCTGGAGTGGACAGGAAGAATTTAATGACCTAGAAAAAAAGCTAAAATCAAACATTGACAAATTGAAAGCAGACATCAAATTAAGAAAACAGAAAAAATTTATTAGGGACTCCTCTGACTTCAAGGAAGGGAACATCTTTAGGTATAAAATAAAAGCCTCCAAAAAAAGATTTGTCCCGCAGCCACTAGAAACATCTTCAACGGAATGGGAACACTCTGCCAGTGACACTGACCCTGAAACACAAGGAGAGAGAGTTAATATACCCCACCCTGAATACACTAACCCCGGGCCACATACTGCTTCTGATCTGCATTTTTTAGGAGTAGGAGGCAGATACATCCAACCAGGCCGAGGAAGACAAGGAGGGGGAGGGGAGGTGTCACTAAGAGACAGAGAGATATGGGGATACCAACCCCAGATGCAACAGAGGAGGCCCTACAGAGGGAAGAAGAGAAGAAACAGGTAGTGAACCTATCTAACAAAGTGCTGACCACACTCCATATAGAAGTTCTATGCAAAGGCCTGTCTTTTTCTCCCACCAATGATATAGTCCCCTTCGAGTGCATAAAAGATCTTAATCTGTTCTCACGTAAACTCCTTCTACACAAGTTTTTTCAGAGAAGGAGACACAATTTTATACAGGGAACAATACTAGAAGACTTGACAGACGATGACCTAGACAATTTAGAGATGTTGAATGATCTAGAGGAAGTCTCCAGTAGACCGTATGGTGAGGGTCCATTCACAGACCTCAAGACACAATCCACTTTTACACCTCCCTCAGAGTCTTGCTCAAATGTGGATGTGTTCGTGAAACTGGTAACGACCGATATCCTACAGCTGAGTAAAACTAACCATAGACAAAACCTTACGCACCCACAACGCCTTGCACTAGCAGATCTGGAGAAAGACCCCTTGATCGAGATTAAACCCTCTGACAAGGGCGGCAACATAGTCCTTCTTAATAAGGAGGACTATGCGGCCGAATGTAAAAGACTGCTCTCAGATCAAGCGAGTTATAGGGTACTTCAGGAAGACCCAACAATAGTGTTCAAAACACAACTCATGAAAATACTGAGTGAGGGTGTAGACGAGAAAGTTATCTCCAAAAAAGAGCAGGAGTACATTATGGTAAAGAATCCTCAGATTGCCACGTTCTATCACCTACCTAAGCTACATAAACTTAAACTACCGCCGCCAGGGAGACCAATAGTATCGGGTATTGACAGCCTGACGGCGTGTGCTAGCAAATATCTAGACGTGATTCTGAGACCATTTGTGAACTCCCTACCGTCGTACCTAAGGGATACCAAAGACGTACTTTTACGTCTTGAGGATGTGGTTGTCAGTGCAGACACACTACTTGTAGGTCTAGACGTTGAGGGACTCTACACAAGTATCCCTCACGTTGTTGGATTGAAAGCTGTAACACACTTTCTTAAACAACGAGGTAATAACTTCAAAAAACACAATGAATTTGTAATCCAGTTATTGGATTTTGTACTCACAAAAAACTACTTTATCTTTGACAAAAGATTCTATCACCAAATCCAGGGCACCGCTATGGGGACCACATGTGCCCCCACCTACGCCAATTTATATTTAGGCTGGTGGGAGGAAACAGTGGTCTTCAGCGAGGCCATGGAAGAATACACGAGGTATGTGGACTGGTGGGGGCGCTATATTGATGACGTCATCCTCCTATGGAAAGGCCCCCCACCGCTCCTCAAACAATTCATTGAGAAGTTAAATGACAATAACCACAACCTAAGACTTACTCTAAACATGGACGACACAACCCTGAACTTCCTTGACCTGACAATCAGTAAACAGAAAGATGGGAAACTCACCACAACCATATATAGGAAAGAAACATCGACTAACAGTCTCCTAAGGGCTGAGAGCCATCACCCGAAACATATCATCCACAACATCCCTACGGGACAGTTCCTTAGATTAAGAAGGAACTGTTCAACTGTAGAGGAATTCAATAAACAAGCTGATGATATGACTGCTAGATTTATCAACCGAGGCTACTCAAAAAACAACATACGCAAAGCCAAAAAACGGGCTATCAATACACCACGAGCACAGCTATTGGTAGACAGACAACATCCACAAACACAGACTGGCAAAACCATACGGTACATCGGGACATATAATAACCAGTGGCAGGATCTGCGAAAGATATTTAGCAAATACTGGCATATCCTAACAAATGATGTTGACTTGAAAAAGGTCCTCAAAGACACTCCAACAATGACATGTAGGAGGGCACGTAACTTAAAAGACAGACTAGTACATAGTCACTACAAGGACACTAAACCTAGGACATGGTTAGGAGACAGGATACCCATGGGGTCATACCCATGTGGCCGGTGCAAGGCCTGTCCCTTTATGCAAGTAACTAGAAACATCTGCAAACCTGTAAGCAGTGACTATACCATAAAGAGCCACATCAACTGTCTGACAGAAGAGGTTGTATACCTCATCACGTGCAGGTGTGGGGCACGCTATGTAGGAAAGACCCATAGGGCCCTTAAAGTGAGGATCCTGGAACATCTAGGGTCCATCAGAAATAAGAAAGACACCCCCGTCGCCCGCCATGTTCTAAACGAACACAATGGGGATCCCAAATTCCTCACCTTCTGTGGGATTGAGCATATACCTTGGGGCCAGCGAAAGGGCAACTGGGACAGACGTCTTATGCAGTGTGAGTGTCAGTGGATATTCACACTGCAGACTCTGACCCCAGGAGGCCTAAACGAGGGCTATATCTATTCAGCATTCCTGTAAGGATTATACCTTGACTGCCACCGTGATAGTTAAACATGAAGATATGGTAATGGGGCCTCTGTGATAAATGACACTTAGTGACAGGTCAAGCAAAGACCAACGAGATCAGACAAGGGAACCAAGATGAGGGGGTAAATCAGTAATTAACCACTGACCCAACATACTTTTACTACACAGAGATGGGGTCCCTGCATCCATTCCCAAGACATCAATAATGAGTGAACAAGACAATGGGCAGTTAAATAGAGTCCTAAACTCCGTAAGTTCGTATTGACTTTAGAGGCGGACCTTAGTACCAACGTACATTCCTATACCTTACACATACATACCTAGGTATAAGGTACTCAATCACAACCACTAACTGAAGTATATAAATACATTGCTGAGGATCAACCGAGATGATGATCAACAACACCGTGTACCAACCCCTACCCCCCAGAATGATGGGGATAATCTGTAGAGACCACGGATCCAATATATTCTTTGACCACATAGGGATGGGGTTCTTACATCCACTCCCAAGATACGAACAATGAGAGAACAAGACAATGGGCAGTTAAATAGAGTCCTAAACTCCTCTAAGTCCGTATTGACTTTAGAGGCGGACCTTAGCAGAAGCTAACACTCCTACACCTCACACACATATACCTGGATGTAAGATAAAGAAACACTATCTGAGGTACCCATTGCTGACAATCATCCTAGACGATGATCAATAACATCTTGGACTACCCCATACCATATACATTCATTCAAACTGATATCAAAGGCAGACCAATTCGCAGTATTTATACACCCCTCATATGACTTTGCCATATCACACGCGCTATACATCCTGTGCTGATTATGTACAATCATTTCTGCCCCTTATGAGAGTACACAACACTCCATGCACTGATTCGGATACGTTACCAAGGTAACATGAATCACTGATAGCCGGACGCACATTACACATACCCCTTAACGGGGATTATTTACAGCTGTCCTCCTATCCATACAACCCTGGGATTGGTTGGGAGATGCTACACGCCCCCAACCAACCAGTATTTAGAGTAGGGAGGAGACTAGTGACGTCACTCCCATTACCCTGACGAAGCGCCTACGAGCGTGAAACGTGCGTTGGTACGTGATGACGCACTTCCGGTGACGTCATCTGGAGTCGCGGAGGAACACAAAGTGGGAAGCTGAGAGATTTTTCAGGCTGACAGGTCGTATGAACAGCTAAAGGGAGCGCGCTACAGACATACTGGTGCATGCATTTAGACAGCACCAATAACAGCACTGGCTTCCTAACTAAAAACGGAGCCATACTATATGTAGTGACGCCCAGACTACTATCGGTTTTGCCTAGTGGGGCGCATACATCAGGCGCACCAGGCATCTTACTCTAGGAAGGTAGAGGGACAGTATATAGGGGTCCCTAAACTATTCTGTCTAGATATCACCTGACATATAGGGACGTTACCCTGAAATACATAGCCCCACCTTACACGGCTATTAGCCATAACTACCTAGTAACCCTCCCACGCTGTGATCCCAACCCACTACACAGGTTATATACCTTTATGATACTAATATGGGATTATGATGGGAACATCAGCAGAACCAATACGACAGTATACTAAACAACAGTCTCCCACAATTTGAATCACTCTCATAGCTACACTGCACTACCCCGGTGCTCTCTCTGTGTTTCCAGAAACCACATAGTGGAATTTTAGACATTAAGTCTTTTGTATATATGTTTAATAAATATGATTTTATAATTGTACATGTATGGCTATGGAGCTATCTCCAAGGATTGAATTTTTCCTAGCCTAACTAACTGGTCTAGCGAGTGCAAATAGGAATCTTTTAGGCCACCTCTGTGACCCACCACCCCTCTTAACTTGACTATATATCCCGTATGCACCCTATTATTCTCTCCCAGTAATATATTTTATTCCAATCTATGGAGAGCGGCAGCCAACCCCTGCTTTGTTACAAAAGCAATACAATCCAGCATGAATGGGAAGGCTCCCGGGGCATATGGAATTATAATTTCAAATCCCAAGGAAGAAGTGGAAAAAATATTTGCGAAGCTCTTTACATGCTGTTTGAAGAACAGGAAAATTCCGGAACAATGGAGTAAATCCATAGTTATCCTCAGCCCCAAGAAAAAAGACAAAGAAGACCTCAAGAACTACAGACCAATCAGTCTACTTCCAATCACTTACAAGATTTCTATGAAGATACTCAGTAATTGGATGCAACAGATCCTTGCCTTTGCCCAACCTAGAGAATACGCGGGATTTCGCAGTGATTACAGCACAATGGACCACATCCAAGAAGTGATTTCCCGAAGTAACAAAAACAATCTACCATTCCGTTTAGGATTGTAGATTACGAAAAGCAATTCAGTCTGTCTACACCTCAGCGGTCCTAGATGCATTAAGAAGACAAAATGTTGATATTATAGAGAACATCTACGAGAATGCCACATCAACGATTAGATTACATGAAGATATAAGCAAGATAAGTATCAGCCAGGCAGTGCGGCAGAGAGACACAATATCACCAAAGCTTTTCACAGCAACACTTGAAGAATTATTGAAGACATTACATTGGGAAGAAAAAGGAATCAAAATCAACAGTGAATATTGGAGTCACCTACTGTACAATTTGCAGGTAACATTTTGAAGTGAAACTTTTTTGCTGGCAGCTACCAAAATGTTGGTTTCACAAAATCGCCTTGATGGTGACAGAAGTTGGTAATGGAAGTGACATCAGTGCTGGCAGAAGAGGCCGCCGGCAACGCCATGCCTCTAGACACTGAGACTTTCTCTGATCAGCTATGGAATTTCAGGTCATCGCCAGTTTGTCTAGTTCTTGGTTACTATTCAGAGCTATGGAAATCTGGGTGCTGACCAATCAGGATTGTCCCATTAATCGGGTCCATCAATAATGAGGTAGGGAGCAGTGATCAAGGGCCAATCAGAAGGAAGGCTGAACTAGACTTCAAAACACAGCCCACCATGGTGAGGCCAGAGAGCGTGTGAAATTTGAATATCCCAATCAAATCAGCTCTTACAGAGCTGATGCTCTTCCTCAGATACCAGGGTGGAGTTCCAGGTGTACCACCGGGTCCGGAGCCATGCTTCTGGGAAGAACAGTACTCCAGCTGTGTATCCCTGGTATATAACCATTGTCCCCAGTTCAGGTATACTGTACTGTACAATGTGTTTAACACTCATAGTAACACATCATATATTAACCAGCGCATGGTTTCTTTTCACGCAGGAGTGAAAAGTTGCCATTGCTATAGGTTAGTCCTATTGAGAGGCAGAAGGAGCATGGGTGCCATGCTACCCGTGCCATCACAGCAAACACACACTGCAGAGATATCTATCCCTGGCATGAAATATTTAAACTAAGCATATCTCCTGAACAAAGCATCGGATTTTACAAATGAAAACATCCACTGAAGGGGCAAATACAGTAAATAAAAAAAGTGTGTGTGCCGAGCACGCGCATTTAAAGTGAAACTTCTTTGTTTTTTGTCAGTGTTTTGTCACTGAAATTGTATTTGTGATGGCGAAGTTTTTAATTCAATGAAAGAGATTTGCGAGTATAATTTATTTTTGTGTTGAAATGTCCATACTATCACTTGAGATACATTATATAATTGACTTATGATAACTAAAGTAAGATCCATATACTTTGGATTGTAAAGTATCTAAATGTTGTTACTCTCAAACGTCTTTAATTTAAAGCAAATCAGAAAAATCAAAACACAATTTCAGTGACAGAATGTAAAGAAGTTTGAGTTAGAATGCTTGTGCTCGGCAAACAACCCGTTTATAAAAAAAAACAAAACGTTACAGTAATATATTATAGCAATCTATATACAAGTCATGTGTTATATGTTTATTTATTAAATGTTGTACCAGGAAGTAATACATTGAGAGTTACCTCTCGTTTTCAAGTATTTCCTGGGTATAGAGTTAAGATGGCAAATAATACATGGTTACAAATACAGTTACATAAGTGAACAGGGTATACGTTATATACAAGACATTGCATGCACAGTTAGAGATAATATATATTATAGGTGTAACACCTTGCATGATAAATGCTAGATTTGTAAGATTTGTGCTATTTGCACTTGAATACAGGCATACCCCGCATTAACGTACGCAATGAGACCGGAGCATGTATGTAAAGTGAAAATGTACTTAAAGTGAAGCACTCCCTTTATTCCACTTATCGATGCATGTACTGTACTGCAATCATCATATACGTGCATAACTGATGTAAATAACGCATTTGTAACAGGCTCTATAGTCTCCCCGCTTGCGCACAGCTTCGGTACAGGTAGGGAGCCGGTATTGCTGTTCAGGACGTGCTGACAGGCGCATGCGCGAGCTGCCGTTTGCCTGTTGAGCGATATGTTCTTACTCACGAGTGTACTTAAAGTGAGTGTACTTAAACCGGGGTATGCCTGTACAGTGTTGTTATGTGGGTTTTTTTCTGGGCTCTGTGCATGCGTTGGGGCGGAACATGTCACTACCGTTACACACTTCCTGTAACGATGAAGGAGATTTGCAGGTGCCACTAAAGAAGTTTCACTTCAAAATAAATAGGCAAAGCGTGAATAAGTGCGGAATACGGTTTTAACCCTTTGCACCTGGGACCGGTCGCGTAATTCTGGCGTCTGATGACATGAATGCAAGACGAGGGAGTGATCCTATTCCATTCTCATGCAGGCCAGATCTCACCCGAGAAAAACAAGCTACGTCATGGGGCCCCTTGAGCGCCAAACCCCATGACGTAGTGGTGATGTCATGGGGCATTTAAGGGGTTAAGGGTGGTTAAGCGTCTGATCTTTAGAGTGGTACACCTCAGTTCACCATACCTCTGTGCGAGTTACAACGAGGTATTCAACATGAGGTCAACATCTCTTATGAACCAGGTCCTTTCTACCAATATTAATTATTATTAATTAGTTCATTCATTCAAATTCATACCATTAAATGCTATTGATATGATATTCTAGCAAGAGGCGGGTAGTTGTTTTGCTTATGAAAAGTAGATAAACAATTTTATTTTGTCATGTCCTCAGACAAGGTAGATGATACACCACACCATGCAAAGTTATAAAACTTTATAATAAGAGCTGCAAGGACATTAACTAACCTTCTGTGACATTCAAATTTAAAAAGCCTTTAATTATTCAAGAGAGAAAAGCTTTAGATTTATCTCCTAAATTAATTACTTATCAAAAGAGTTTTTTCAAAACATGTTCCCATAGGAAATTCTTCATTAGATCAGTACAACACCACGTTTTCCCATTGTATGTCCCAGCGATTTTACTTTACTATAAGAACCGTTTCCTTTGTTTACACTTTGTGAAGAATTGGCTTTGTTAACCACTGTAATGGGCACGGGAGCGGTTATGAGTCCATGTTACCTGTGGACAAAACCATGGGAGGGGAATAAAAGTTACCTAAATGTGTCATGCGCCCTGGGCCAACTCTCCTGTAATCCCGGATATCACCGGAAACCTGGAAAAGAGTTGTCAGAATATATATTTGTTGTAATTCTTTCGTTATTTCTTATTTGATATTACACTGAGCAGGGCTGAGATTCTTGATTTGTATTGGCTACACTGAAGGTATCTAAACACTAATACTAAAGTGGCCAAGTAGGTGGTACTGATATTACTGATTGTATTGTATGTCTTTATTTATATAGCGCCATTAATGTACATAGCGCTTCACACTAGTAATACATGTAATCAAATAAATAACAGATAATATAAATCAGGTCTTGGGAGTAAGTGCTACAGGCATAAAAGTAACATTAAGGAAGAGGAGTCCCTGCTCCGAGGAGCTTACAGTCTAATTGGTAGGTAGGGAGAACGTACAGAGACAGTAGGAGGGAGTTCTGGTAAGTGCGTCTGCAGGGGGCCAAGCTTTATGTAACATGTGTCCAGTATTATCCACAGTGCTATTCATATGCTTCTTTAAGCAAGTGTGTCTTAAGGTGGTTCTTAAAGGTGGATAGAGAGGGTGCTAGTCGGGTATTGAGGGGAAGGGCATTCCAGAGGTGCGGGGCAGTCAGTGAAAAAGGTTTAAGGCGGGAGAGGGCTTTAGATACAAAGGGGGTAGAAAGAAGACATCCTTGAGAAGAACGCAAGAGTCTGGATGGTGCATAGCGAGAAATTAGGGATGAGATGTAAGGAGGGGCAGAAGAGTGTAAAGCTTTAAAAGTGAGGAGAAGAATGGAGTGTGAGATGCGGGATTTGATCGGAAGCCAGGAGAGGAGATTTCATGACGGGAGATGCTGAGACAGATCTAGGAAAGAGTAGAGTGATTCTGGCAGCAGCGTTTAGGATAGATTGTAGGGGAGACAGGTGACAGGCAGGAAGGCCGGACAGCAGGAGGTTACAGTAATCAAGACGGGAAACAATGAGGGCCTGAGTCAGAGTTTTAGCAGTCGAGCAACAGAGGAAAGGGCGTATCTTTGTTATATTGCGTAGGAAAAAGCGACAGATTTTAGATATGTTTTGAATGTGAGGGGCGAATGTGAGAGAAGAGTCGAGTGTGACCCCTCGGCAGTGTGCTTGGGCTACTGATCCCTAGAGGATCATATTGGTAACCGTGTACAATGATAAATGTTTTTCATTATTCGCTGTTCTAAATTGTCAATCAAACTTGTATCCATTTCCAAATTGATTACATTCAAGCATATCTCTTAGAATATATATACAGTATGGTGCAATTATTTCATTATTTCTTATTTGCTGTCACACTTGAGCTGGGCTGAGATCCTGGCAAAGTGCATTGTGAAGAATAAAACTACTGGAGGCTGTACTCGTTTTTATTGGCTTCACATATCATTTGTACACTTGCTTGTTCCAAATTGCAATCAAAATTGTTCTCTTGACACAAATAAAAAGAAATACATTTAGTTAACTTGTATAAATCAATCAATCAGAAAGAGGAGGGAAAAGATGATGAGAGGAGGGAAAAGACGATGAGAGGAGGGCAAAGACGAGGAGAGGAAGGCAAAGACGATGAGAGAAGGGCAGAGACAATGAGAGGAGGGCAAAGACAATGAGAGGAGGACAAAGATGATGAGAGAAGGGCAGAGACAATGAGAGGAGGGCAAAGACAATGAGAAGAGGGCAAAGACAATGAGAGGAGGGCAAAGACGATGAGAGGAGGGCAAAGACGATGAGAGGAGGGCAAAGATTTAGAGGGCAAACACATTTTGAAAACCATCTGCCTATAGTGGTAATAATCCAAGAAGGACATAGCATTATGTACTCATTTATCCCCAGGTGGGTAAAGGCAATAAGGGTCAGGTAATGCCCTGTCATGCATTGATTAGTACCGAAAAATAAACACTGTAGAAATAAAATAAAACATATCAAATTCATATGTGGAAATATTAAACCGTGATCAGCCCAGGTTACATAATTACATAGGGAATGTATTTCTGCTTAAGTGAGAACATTGGCATTAATAACACATTACCGTTAACAATAAGGATTGCAATAATCCTTATTTCCATTACAACGGTTTAATTCATTTAGGCCTTTGAGACCTACATGAAGACTCATGACTGGTTTAGGAGGCAGTGTACATGTACCACTACTGATTGATTGCATAAAATCTATTTCTTTAAGAAAATATTTCAGGCAGATGAATATACTTCCTATAACAAGTCAATTGCTGATTAAATGAATCCTCTGTATAGAATCAGCATCACCTTCCTACTTGCACCCCATTCTTTTCGTGAAAAAGCTAAAGATGTGCGAGTTCACAAGTCAGGCAACATTAACACAAAAATGTTGCACTATACAGTAAGTCCTACTTAGTAGAGTATAGCTACCCGGAAATTACCCGGACCCGGCAAATGAGAAGTGGGTAGCTGAAAAATACATCATTACTTACCTGCTGTCAGCGATGGAAGGCGAGGAAGACCCGTGATGAAGCCCGCGGCGACACCTAGGCAGGTCAGCAGAGGTCCCGTGGCAGTGGCAGAATCAGCAGTGTGTGTTCAGCCCGCGCGGGAGCTGCAGGACTCCATAGCAGTGTGAGCTGGGGAACCATGTGACCGGAGCAGGAGCAGAAGCGTTCCTATTGGACAGCCGGCTCTGGTAGGTGCGCTATGGGTTGGGGGGGAGCCTGCTCCTTTCATTTGTCCTGGGTCCCATGATTTCTGTTGGCGGCCCTGAATCCAAACCCTGTGAATATATCACATCTGTAGATATTGTGAATTGTGTCTCAATGTGAAAAGCATTATCAACAGCTGTCAATAACGCTTTTGTTTGTACTATAAAAGTTCTTGGCGCCCACCTAAGTAGACCCAGCACCAGGGGCGTAGCTATAATGTGGCTGCCCGGGCAAAGCCCAGTGGCCCGCGTTTATTGGGGCCTGCTCTCTGGGGTAACCAATCCGCCGACTGCGCGAACAGCGCTTGCCGATCTTGCATGCACAATCGGCACTTGCCGGGTGCTCGTGCGCATGCGTAGTCGGCAAGTGCCGGTCTCCCGGGAATGTCTTGCTACGCCACTGCCCAGCACCCTGGCAGGTATGAGAGACAGAGCATTGCCATGTATATAGTCAGCTGGTATAAACTCCTTAAGAGCCGGGCAGTGAGGGTCACATTTTAAAATAAATCGTGAAGAACATCTCTACAATGTGTACACTGCTGAATTTATATGGCTTTTCCAATTTAATTTCTTATTTATTTATTTATTTATAAAATATTTTACCAGGAAGTAATACATTGAGAGTTACCTCTCGTTTTCAAGTATGTCCTGGGCACAGAGTAAAACAAATAATACATGGTTACAAATACAGTTACATAAGTGAACAGGGTATACATTATATACAAGACATTGCATGCACAGTTAAAGAAAAAATATATTATGAGCGTATGAAACAGTTACAGACCAGGTTAAAATGTGAGACAGCCTTAGATTTGAAAGAACTTAAACTGGTGGTGGATGTGAGAGTCTCTGGTAGGTTATCCAACCATATTCCTAAAAACTTGACCCTATCTACTAAATTAATATTCATGCCCATATTTCATGTCTGTGTTCTAAGTAATTGCCCCTGCTTTCTTTGTATTCATTTCAATCCACGTCTATCACGAGACGTACAGTAGATCAATTTCAGACTGTAGGATGTAGCAATTTGTCCCAGGTTGAATAATGAAAACAGAGCTAGCATATGCGATCTTTCAAATTGTGTCATTAAATGAATTTATACATTTCCAGTGTAGGTTTCATGATCAACTGGGCTTCAGCCCTCCCTCTGGAAATACTTTGAATTGTACCATGATAGGAAAAGATTAAGCAATGGTAGCAGGATAGCGTTTGTAATTATTTATGGTTGGAAGTGTAGTTTGTCATTAAAACAGCGTAAAAAGGTCTTATATGTCTTATGAATATGGAGCACTGGAAAAATACATAGATCAAACACCCAAGAATGAAAAAATTAATCTATTTTGGTGAGAATTAACCAAATGAAATGTAGCTTGCTAAAATGAAAAACAGTGATAAAAAAAATCCATAATCAATCAAAATGGATAAAGCAACAGAAAAGCAGCCTTTTATTATTATGGCTCTGGGCATCCATTTACCATTCTGCTGAGATATCCATGATCAAGATTATACTGTACCTGAATATCTTACTTGGCTGCACACACGAGTATTACTTGAAACATAATGGAAAAATGAAGCTGTAATTTAACATTAAAAGCCAGCAGCACGTAGAGAATGCATGCTCTAGTCCAGGGGTGCGCAAACTGGGGGGTGCAAGATTTTCCAGGGGGGGGCACGGCAGTTACAGAGGCCCCTGCGCTCTTCCCAAAGATTAAAATGAAATTACATGCCGGTGGATCGCGTGAGGCTTCTGCAACTTCACTTACCTTGTCTTCGGCGACGCGTCGCCATGGCATGGTCAAGTCACATGACCCCGCAGTGTCATTTCCCGCCGGAGGCAAAATAAGGAGGGGGGAGAGCAGCCAGGGGTGCTCAACGCCAGTCCTCAAGGGCCACCAACAGGTCAGGTTTTCAGGATAACCCTGCTTCAGCATTGGTGGTGCAGTCGTTGCCTGAGCCACCTGTGCTGAAGCAGGGCTATCCTGTTAACCTGACCTGTTGGTGGCCCATGATGTCTAGAGTTAAGCATCCCTGGCCTAGACATTGTATTTAACATGAATGCTATCAAGTATTTTATTGTTACACAGACTAAGTGGATAATGTATGTATGTAAGTATTATGTCCTTATTTATATAGCGTCATTAATGTACATAGCGCTTCACAGCAGTAATACATGTGACAATCATATAAATAACAAAAAATACAAATAACACATCATGGGAAGAAGTGCTTCAGACATAAAAGTAACATTTAGGAAAAGGAGTCCCTGTCCCGAAGAGCTTACAATCTAATTGGTAGGTACTGCACCGACACACTTTATTCGAGCAAATACCCAGTATGTACCTGGCAGATACCTGGAATGCGCCGCTCCTCACCTCTGACAAGCCCCGTTGCGTTTGCCTTCCCAGCCTGGGTTCATGCCTGGCTGACGGGCGGCTGATCTGTTAAATGATAATGATTAGGATTTAATAGGCTGCAATGCTTCGCGTGTCTACCAGATGGCATAAATTCATGAATTGTAATGCAGTATATATATATATATACTGTGCAGTATTGCAGCCAGCGGGAATAAAATGCTTCAATCCCTGCCTGGAAAATACCTCAATGCACTCGGGCAGAAAACAGTCACAAACCTCAATACACCCGGGTATACCCGAATTCGTGGGACTAGCCGAGCTCGAATAAAGTGTGTCGCCAGTGTAGGAAGAACGTACAGAGGCAGTATGAGGGTGTTCTGGTGAGTGCATCTACAAGGGGCCAAGTTTTATGTATGAGGTGTATAGTATCAGCTACTGAGCTACTCATATGTTTAGTTAAGCATGTGTGTTTTAAGGTGGGTCTTTAAGGTGGATAGACAGGGTGCTAGTCGGAAATTGAGGGAAAGGGCATTACAGAGGTGTGGGGCAGTCAGTGAGAAAGGTTTAAGGTGGGAGAGGGCTGACTATACAAAGGGGGTAGAGAGAAGACATCCTTGAGAACGAATCGGAATCGGAATGGTGCATAGTGAGAAATTAGGGCTGAGATGTAAGGAGGAGCAGAAGAGGGTAAAGCTTTAAAAGTGAGGAGGAGAATTAAGTGTGATATGCGGGATTTGATAGGAAGCCAGGAGAGGGATTTCAGCAGGGGAGACGCTGAGACAGATTTAGGTAAGATTGGAGTGTTTCTGGCAGCAGCGTTTAGGATAGATTGTAGGGGAGACAGGTGAGAGGCAGGGAGGCCGGACAGAAGGAGGTTACAGTAATCGAGACGGGAGAGAATAAGGGCCTCTGTCAGAGTTTTAGCAGCCAGGCATCAGAGGAAAGGGCGTATCTTTATATTGTGGAGGATGTTGAAGAGAGGGCAAATAATATATACAAATACAATTAACTACTCCAATTCAACTTAGGTGGCTCCAGATCCACAATTACCATCACCATAGTAAGTACTCAGTTCTTTTAACAACGGTGTGCTACTCTTCCAACCCCTTTGTAAGGTACTCAGGGAGAGTCAGGGGTAATTAAGGCCCAAAGGTAAATAAAACAAGGGAACAAAATCCTATTTTGGTTGACAGTATATGGTTGCAAGGTGGCTTCTCTAAAAATACTGTACACAATGGTAAAAAGTGCGACGTGCTCGAGACACACACACACACACACCCCTCTCTCCGCTCTATGATGTTTCCTCCTCTCCTTGGCCCCACCTCCAGGCTCCTGACACCTCTCCTGATTGGCTGCTGCTGGGTAATGCAGTCAATCAGGATAGAGGAAGCTGTCCAGCCGGCAAGCAGCAGCCCTGCTCTGTCCCTGCCCAGGGAAATCCCGTGGCCACCAAAGCCGGTAAGGTCACCAAGTCCAGAGAGGTAATACCGGACACATACATGTCCAGTATTACCACTCATTTTTTACAGGACAGAGTGTCCAAATACAGAACGATCCAGTTCTATACTATACATCTGGCGACCCTACTTAACAGACATTCACTTCTAAGAGCAATTAAAACAAAAATCAACAAATGGACCATCAAATGGAGGAAGCACATTCATTACAGGACCACTTCAAATTAAAGGTTTAACAGTTCATCAAATTATTAATCAGATCCCTAAATCCCACATTGCTGTATCAGTTTATTAGCAATTATCTATTAATATTATTAGTATTATTATTAAAATTGAACCAAATGTAACTCTTCCCACCAACCTGACAGTCGGATTACAGAGACACTGTTCTGTGTCAACATTATAATAAAGCAATATGCTTAATACTTTGCACATGTGTTTTATAGACAATAGACAATACTACATAGTGTATCACAGCATCTCTCAACTGAGATTTTCAACTTTTTAAAGATACATCCTAGGATAGGGACCTGATTTTAAGCTATAGAGCCTGATTACAGATACTGAATACTCTAAAAATGCTTAAACCCTACTGATAAAGTGTCAGACTCTGATATGAAATGTACTTCAGCAAGATGTAGTTACTATATGAAGATTATAGTAGCCATAATTGCCCTGGAAAATGCTAGAATTATTTGGGTAAATTGTGTTAATTCAATGTTTAGTACTGTATATTAGAACATTATAGGCATACTGAATTATGCCCTCCTGACAGATGTGTATAACTGCAGATCTGACTCTACTAACAAGGATAAGCTCATTAAGATCTAGATTTCTTGAATAAGTAAATTTTAAGGAAAGCCCCACAGATCTGGTAAGCATCGTTTTTTTGGTTTTTTTACTTGAACGCGCTTTCAAAAGATGCAGCTTCTCCCTGTAACAAATGGATAGACACGTTAATAATATGCCTCTGTGATGTTAATCAGCATAGTTTTCTCACTGTAAACTCAATGCAGTATAATTCAAAATATTCCTGCATTTCTAAGTGTAGTGGAGGCTCCCTACGGTCCCCCCTACCTGCCTCCGGCGCGTGGAATGGCTCAGTAGCTCCGCGCGATCGAGCAGGTTTGGCGGAGGCCATTTTATTTTGGCACACATACGCAGTTGCGCCCAGAGCATCGGCCATCTCAGGAAAGGGTAAAAATACAAGTCTCAGAAGGCTTTGCGGCAAAGTGGCGTGAGCAGCCGTTTCTGAACAGAGAGTACACTGCAGAATTCTAGAGGTGACAGTTAGTCATCATGGAGGCAGCAAAGAGGACAGGTGCGTCCAGGGAGTTAGTAAACCCCTGGACTAGGCCAGAACTTTGCCCCAAGGCCCCAGTTAGACCCTGATCACTGTTTGTGCACAGTATTGTAAGGAAGGCCTTAGATAGGGACTCTTCCCCCTTATAGACCCACAACCCGCGTCACCGCGCCGTCGGATAGACAGCCCACGCTGTGGCCTTCGGACGAGACCGCACGTGACCACCAACTGTAAGGCATGAGGGGAATTTTGCAGACCCCATATTGTGGAACCACGGATGCAGGCAGCTCTGCTAACAGAGGATTCCCCTAATTATCTGGTCGTAGCAAGGAAGGGACCTACCGTGCACCATCACACCTGAGGGAGGCTACAGCTACCTTCACACACTTTGGGGTGGGAATTGTTCTGCGGACATCAGGGTTTCAGGTGCCCAGGGCACCCTCAGTACTTTGGGGGAATCATCATTGTGTGATGTCTTTATTATTTTTATGAAGTGTGTGTAATGGTATTATTGTGTTATTACTGTGTTAGTAAAGTGTGTTATATACACATTGGGTGTTTTATTATTGTCGTATTGTTTTCTATGAGGAGTTAATCGCGCTTACGCTGGGATCCTCATGGGTGGAGGCGCTGCACCGAGAGAGAGCTCTCCCCTGGCTCCCAGAAACACAGGCTTAGGCCTCCTGTGAGCATACAGGTATCAGCAGCATGCGTAATCGCCCGCGGTTTCCCATAGGCATAGGGAAAGGGGGTTACATAAGGAAAGCAGAGGCATACAGAAATGAAACTTGTCTGCAATCTCATACCAACATGAGCGAGACTGGCAATAATGTATTCATGCTTCCTGTTCACAGTTTGAGGCCATATAATCTGCTTTTTTTCTTACGACTAGACAATCTTTCAAAAGAACCACAAACCCATTTATTTCACAGATTGCCTATTTCTGCTTACTTACAAATTGTTAAGAGGGGGTCGTAAAATAAATATTGTTTGCTCTATTTAAAGGCTACGTAATGTCTGCTAACTCACTTACTGGTACTTGCATTAATAGGCTTGGAAGTTGCTCCAGAGGAACAAGACATTACTTGCTACATTACCTGGCTTTAGGCTAGAATGTAAAATGCCTATCTGTGGTGGCTAGTTATCTGCACGTGGATAAAAACCATAAAACATTGGACGAGACATCCCAAGTCAGAAGAGATTAGTCATGGTATATTTCATCCATCCATGTCATTTACATGTTCTGGAAGCATTGGAATCAGCCAATTACACAGAGCCACGTGATGTGACCTGCTTGCATTGACAGTAGAATAACCCGCTGATGCAGTAAGGTTCACAAAATAACATAAACCAACAGTGATAATACCATCAGTATTAAGATTGAAGGAGAAACATTTTATAAATCACGTCATCGTATGGGTCTAGTGCTGCAGTGGCCAACTATAGTCCTCAAAGGCCACCAACAGGTCAGGTTTTCAGAATATTCTTGCTTCAGCACAGCTGGCTTAATCAGTGGCTCAGTCAAAGACTGGCCCACCTGTGCTGAAGCACAAATATCATGAAACCTGACCTGTTGGTGGCCCTTGAGGACTGGAGTTGCCCCCCCCCCCCCCTTGCCTAGTAGTGAAAAGAAAAAGCACAGATGACAATCTTTGTTCAGTTTTGTGTCCAACTTGTTCTCATTTTGGGGGGAGGACCGATAAATAATATGCAAAAATAACGTAAACGTAATGTAAAATAGTTCTGCTTAGGACTTTGCTCGTTGATAATCCATCTCCAACATTTTGCTCATCTTTCAAATCTCCACCAAACAATAATGAGGAAATCATTATTTAGACTGTGCAAGTTTAAAAAGGGGCCGTGTATAACAGAAAGGCAGGAAATGAAGGCACTCGCACATATTCAGCATTTTGTACATCTTTAGAAATCATGTAATACACAGAATCATTAAAGGCAGCACAGCTATTGTTCACTGTGGGAAATAACTTCTTTAATAAAACTTAAATTGAAATAGATATCTCTGAGTGATATAGTAAAAGGAAGAAAGAAAGCAGGAGATAGTCGGCCCCCTGCCTCATGGTGGGTGTGAGACCCCCCTCCTCCCCTATGCTTAGCAGCATAGTCTCCTTGTGCTCCACTCCCCCCGGAGTTAAACCTGGGGGCAGGAGCTAGTGATGCAATAGTGGGAGGCTATATCAACTAGGTAAACTGAGCAGCGGCCTCTTCCCAGGCGGCCCGTCAGAGGGAGAAGATCCCCGCCCACCCTCCCTATGTTTGGCTTTTATCATTGTTATGATGTTACTGTTTTGGTGCTCTTTAAAAAAAAAAAAAAAAAAAAAAGTGAGGGGTTGATACTAATATGTTTCTCATTATAGGATCTGTCCCAGCAGTAAGCGAGTGGTGGGCCTGCCAGGGTCAGTGAGACCAAGAGGTATACGGATACCTGATATAATGGCGCCCTCATTGTGGCTGGTTTGAATTATTCAGTAGTAAACAGGAAAACCGCACCGCAGTATGTCTCACCGCCTCTTCTCAATTGAGTATCTGTTGTTCTCAGATGGGTACTCAGCGGGGACTGTGTTGGGTCCGTCGGAACTGTGACGTCACACCCGTCAACACTTCTGATGAAGCCGTAATCCTAACCAGGCGAAACGCGTAGAGTGGGAGGACTTCGCTACGCTAGATCACGTAGGAGACTCGCATCAAGCAGCTTGCACATCGCGGGAACCAAAACGGGTGTGATGTCACAGTTCTGACGGACGTGACGGAGCAGACACAGTCCCCGCTGAGTACCCATCAAAGAAAAACAGGTACTCAATTGAGAAGAGGCGGTGAGACATACTGATGTGTGTTTTTCCTGTTTACACTTAAAAGTGTTACGTGCCCATTTTAAAGTGTACTATTGTAAGTGTGTTTTTTATATACTACATAAATATCATTTTTTATCTGACTGATCTGTGCTATGGAGTCCCTATGGTGACCCACTGAGAATTGCTGGCCACAGCTTTATCTGAAATTGCCTTTTAACATCTAGTATCCTGTGAGTAGGCTGTGTATAGAGCCAAGCTACCAGCTGATTATTATCCAACACTGCAATACACCTGCACTTAAATTGTTCGTGTTGCTGTCTTTTCACCCTACATGCTCCCCCTGGATTGTATGAAAATAATCATTACATGTTATACACTGTATACAGATTGACCACTCTATAGAGATTAAGCACTCCCTCTAATTAATAGCAAGACTTTCTAATTATTTCAAAAAAAGGCCACTTTCTTCTTTTAATGTAATTATAACTACAGTTTGATCACTTCTCCCTATCAATAGGAAGACCTCCAGCTGTTCCCTTTTTACTGGTATCCTTTCCAAAAAGGGGATACAGTATGGCCTCTTCTAAAGTAATTCTGCTTTAATACCCAACTTTTACTGCTGTTCTTTCTTCCCACGACCACTGTATCTTGCCGTCTGTCTTCTCATCAATCAGGAGAGAGGTCATTATAATTAGAATTTAGTGTCAGCTCTTTTTACTGGTCAAATGTCCAGCAGCAAATAAGTTAAAAGCACAGAAATCTCTCTCACCCCTCTCTGGCTCTCCTCCCCTCTCATTTACAGCATACTAATTGAACTCTCCTATCCACACCTATTACTTAAAAGGATACCAAGGGAACCTCTTCAGTTGAACCGGGTCATTCAAAGTTGTCAGCTTCCTCCAATTGCCAAGATATATATACACACACTCGTTTGCAAGTACCCTTAAGTAAAAACAAAGATGGCTGTAGGGTCACCCAATCTGAAGCTGCAATGTCAACTCCTGATGATGTCACAGATTTCTGTTGGCTGTGAGAGTGGGGCTGACACCCAGATGCCATATTGTAGAACTTTTGTAAGGACATTTTCAAATTAAATATCTCCGAAACCAGGGCTCCCCATAGCTTGGAGTGTCGCAGTCCAGCTCCTTGGGACTTCTTATTTTTAAATAATGTAAAAATATATATATTATATGTAAAAAATGAGGGCCACTGATTTTTTGCTTTAAATCTAAATAACACAACAATTTCTACTGATGTGACAAAATGCAGATGTTGCTACATTGACTCCAATATTGCAGCTGTAAGGGCTATATATGTGATTTTTTTTATTATTATTACAATTGTGGGCAGTTATTTTATATTAGTATGTCTCTGAATTCTGAAGCTCGTAGTAAAGGTAATTGGCAATAGCATTGAAGTATCTAAGTAGGATGAAAATTAGCACGTGTAAAAAATACTTTGTGGGACTGAGGTTTAAAAAGAAAAGTATGTATCCAAGGTCACAGGTACCTTGAATTGCACTTGGTATAACATTCTTCATGCTTCTATCTCCAAAACGGTGCGTATGCTTGAAACTCTATGAAATATGCAGCACTAGGGTGAGTATGTTCTGTTTACTCTATCATTTGTATGATTTGATATCTGAAATGTGTCACCACTCTGGGGAAATACACCTTGCCACTGATTGCACTGTTGTGATATATGGGGGTTTTCAGCACTTTTGTTTCTATTTCAGATGCAAGAGATATTGACAGAAAAAGAAAATGATGCCACGTGCTACTTTTGATAAACTTTAGCCACAAAGTTCTTTGACGTTAACCATTTCACTGCTGGAGATAGAAATTATACCTTCTCCGCTTTTACAGTATTCATCAGAACAAAATGGAAACACTACTCGACCAACAGAGTGCCATGTTTCATGCCCCATGTATCTTCAGTTTAAGTTGGTTCATGTCTGAGGAGTAATGGGCAAAGGTGTCAGGATACAAGTGGGATTCTAAATTGGAAAACATTGATTGCAAACCATAATGTAGCAAACACATGTATCGTTCATCCCCAACACATGTACAGACTTGCTTAGATCGTTCTAAATGCCAGTAACGGTATAAAGTGTCGATAGGGTAGAATCTAGAAATCGACACATTTTGTATTATCACGGTATATAATTGATCTGACCCGAGAGCAATAACATAAATTGTGAGAAGAATTCAACTGGGATTTAATATCATCTTTCAAAAATGTATTTCCAAAAGAAATCGTTTTGCATCCGCTGACATTGTAAATGGATCAGTGCCTCTGGATTTGCAAGACAGAGAACAAATGTAGGAAATTATGCAAAGTAGTCACTGGGCACATTTTCTGATTTCATTTGTGATAAATGAAGGTAATGAAAGATTGTGAAATATCTGTGTAGCAAAAGTTTAAAACCCCAAACTATAGCGGTCTATTTGATAACACCCCTATGCACAGCAAACCTATGATTTGCTTGTATCTTGTCATTACCTACATAGAGTCACAAAGGAGAGAGACAGGGGGACTAGTCACACTTACATTGATAGGCTTCATTATGACAAGTTAACCACCTCCTTCCTTACCCACTCTATATTGTAATCCAAGCCAAGAGCAGCAACACTGATGCACAGTCCTTTGATTAATCAATGTTGAGGGGCTTATTCATGAGGAAATTGAATAATTGTTGGACCACAATGGCCAGTCTGGGAGCCTAGTAATGGTATCCAGTGTTAATAAATTGAACATTCTCAGTTAAATGGATTAGACTCAAGTCTTGTTTTATTAAAATAACTGTTACAATGAACCCACTGCCCATCCTTGAGGAGGTATCTCTGATTTTAGTGAAGACAACCTCTGCTCATAATGGCATTGAAGGATACAGGAGCCTGAAATATATTGGAGATACAGTACAGGGCTGCTCTAAAACTGTAATGGGTGCCCTTGAGATGTAGCTACTATGTAATGGGATCTGGCACTCCGGGGGCCCCTGACGTAGAAGCTACACCATATAGTGCCTGCTCATTCTTCATGGGGACATCATGTTCACAGCCCAGAACGCAACCTATAAGGAAGTGGAACAGAAGGCGAAGGACTCCTCCCCATCCATTCCATCATCAGTGATGGAGCGATCATGTGACTACTTGGTCGCATGAGCTCGAGTGCCGTAGGGGGCATCGCACTCAGTGCCGAAGCCCCTCAAGCACTAAAATGATGAATGCATCGGTTGAAATGATCAGAACCCTTTGCCCTGTGTCTGGATGCCTGATTTGCAAAGCATCCAATTTGTAAATACATGGACACACAGTAGGGGATTACTATCAACATCAATCCCGTATACTTCCAAAGCTGGCAAAACAGCCTAGTTAGGAACCAACACATTCGTCCCACTGTGTTATAACTGGGAGTTAAAGGGTTTTAAAAAGCATGTCACAAGTTCTGATTGTGTAATGTAAGAACTATTTGGCATAAGCTTACTATTACATTTACATGGGAGTGAAGATCTTAGTATATATGTGATTTATCACTGTCTGGCTTCTGTTTATGTATTCGTACATTTAAAGATCACATTTTTTTTTAACAGTAACTTCACCGTAATTAATGATAGGGAATAACACTGAATCTAGCACTTATTTGTTAATGAGGCAAATAGTTCTTCAGTCCTACAAAATAGCACTTTACATCGTTAAAATGTTACTTATTGATAACCCATTCACTGCCTCCGGGTCAGAAAAAACATGACAAATTGCATCACTGTATTCTGGAAAGCAATGGAAATAAATTATATATTAAAAGGCTTTTCAGTTTATTGCAAACCCAACTCGCATTCAGTTCTACATAGCAAGAAATCCCATCTCACCCAATGGGATGGATGTGTCAAATATTCCCCAAGTGCAACTGCAATTTTGACTCGCTTGTGGAGCACCAAGTTGCATTGCATTCAATAACTGCTCCCAGACTTTAGGGAACAGACCCCTGACCCTTTAAACAAACCAAAATAAACTCAGGAGTGATTTCTCCAGCAGTATGTGTGCAGAATTATCAAATACCAGCTATTTTGAAGCACACTTCTTTCTGCTGCTGCTTATCTTTTCGTTTTTTTTTTATTGAAATATGTTTTTGATTCAGAGAAATATAATCATTTCAGCACTAGGGAGTACTACAAAGGAACAACGAAATGAAAATATAAAGCAAACATACAGCCTGTTGTGTCTCTGTGCCTCATAGTATTGGATGCTTTAAAGGAGTTATTCATGATTTATTTTTTTATTACTGTTTTTTAACAGGTTTGAAGCAGGGTGTCTCCACAACCCCATTAATTTCAGCTCCGGGGACCCCCTATTTCATGAGATACCTCAAAAGGGGGTACCAGTATCTTGGCAAAGTATAAAGCTCCCGCATCACACCGGCCAATAGGAAGCCAAAGCTGATGATGTTCCGGCTTTCTATTGATACGAATGCGTGTGAGCTTTGAAAATTCGCCATTACATGAACCCTGCTAGCCGAGTGGCTACCGCCATCTACTACAGAGGTATCTCTGGAAGCAGGAGGTCCCAGAGTTTAAATTAATGGGGTTCAGCTCTTTAAGAGGACAGGGTGCAGGAAGGCAGTATCCACAGCAAATGAATGAAGTGTATCTAGTGATATGGAATCTGAAGCAGTTAAAAGATTTACTAATAGCCACCCTGCACTGTGTCAGACTGTTGACACAGCATGTGAATGAAGAATCCAGAGGTCTTTTGGTTTTGCCAGCCCACCAATCTAAGTAAGATTCTCCCTGTCATTATGTCCCCCTCTCCCCTCTGAGTGCCTTATTGCCCTGACAGATACTTATACCCCTCAGTAACCCCATGCCTTATATTTTCGGCTATCTATATTCTTCTACAGATGACCCACCCGAGTGCCTTATTGTTACCCACTGTTCCCCCCTCCCCCACCTCCGGTGCTTATAATCCTGAGGCCAGGTTTCGCATATTACAGATTACTATGGAGTTATGTATGTGTAATCCTGTTTCCCCCACCCAATCTCACATAGGGTCTATCTTGGGGAAAGCTGCTCTGGTTACTAATGATAGTGTGGTGCATACCTGCTGGTAACAGGGGGCCCTGAGTCTCCGGACTGTGTTATGGGTAAGGTCAGGACAGGCTTCTGGGGTCTTGCCCGAATCATACTCACTGTGACAGCGCCTCCATCTCTTGCAGCCCCCAGATGTGTGGGGAGAAATCTCTGCAGGGGAACTACTTCTTCTTCTCCCTGATAGATTTCAGTCTCAGGCCAGAAGTATGTTAAATAGATGATCTTTATTCAGTCTTTCTCTCAATGAATGGTAGTGCACAGCTTACACTGAATCAATTTGGATCACTCAGGTCTTCACCTTTAGAATGTCCCTGGACCTTCACTCCCAGCAACCAGCCACCAGGAGCAGTCTTTGCTCTTCCCTTTCCCCCTTGTGGGGTAAGGGGAATAGTCTTCCACTTGTCCCCGCAGGACTGAGCCCTGCACTACCGAGTTGGAGAGACCACACCTCTATAACGGTAGAGGCACAACTACAACATTGAGGATGTGCAGCTTCTTAAGTCAGTTCCAGTAAGAACCAGCCCCCTGTCCCTGATTAGACAGCAGGCCAGATTGCACTAGCTTCTCTGACTCACTGAGCTGCAAGGTGTGGGGGAAACCCATGATTACTCCTGGAAACCTGCTCTTACCAGGGATTGCTCCCAGGTGGAGGGCAGACATATAGCCCAAAATCAGCCAGGGCTACATATGTATTTTTGTAATAATATATTTTTGGACATATTCAACATATCAGATTGGCATATTGTTATTGAAAGTTTTTTAGTTCTATATTTTGTTTATTTTTCATTTTGTTCAGATTTTAATATGTTTCATAGTAGTTTTGAATATGTACTTGTGTTTTTGCCATGTATATCTTGTGCACAGAGGACAGCGCTATAAGAAACATTTCTTTTTGAGTATTTTCATTAGATCCCATTTTCACGCCCGGTGTGGCGTGGATGGGACGTGCCTGGGTAAGGCACCGTGAGGACCGACAAAGCACCAACATTGACAGCTAGCACTGAAAATGAATAACATCAACAAGAACACATAACTGATACCGCATGCTACACTTATGGAAAAATATCTTCCCTTCTCCACCGTTAAAATGGCGCAGAAACAAAGATCTGAAAAACAAGACAGTAAACATGGCGGAAATCATGTGCGCAGAGTAACAAAAGCCCGTGCAAAGCGCACAAGCAGAGCTGATTGCACTAATCTTATCTCAGGTAAATACTCCCTTGTTAATGAACATTTCAATTCCCTAAAACAAGTACTGTAATTGAGGACTTTAAAAGCAATTTGTCTCAGCAACACACCAAGCTGACCAAATTGGAACAATACACAAGTAGCTGACGGGAGCCGGAACAGGTAATACAATCCTGCAATTACAAAAAAAAACAATGCAGATTTAACAGTCAGAGGGCTTTGATTACTGGGACGGGTGTACTTACAGTATATAGAATGAGTTCTATAAGAATTGGGATTAAAAGTTTTAACCAATATTTGATTTCAGAATGGCATTAAATTATACTCTTGAAAATAAATCACCTGTCGCTCTTAATGTATAAAAACTTCAGTAAAATATAAACTAAGTGATATATAACCGTAAATATATTAGAATAAATTCAAATAGTCACTTCAATTCAAAAAGTGACACATTTGTGAAATTGTGATAAAGATGATAAATATAACCAGTTTGCCGCTCTGAACCCAAAAAGGACCGTCCTCTGTAGTCCTGGAAGTGGCAATCTTGGAAATGTCGGGAGCACTCCCCAGATTTCCAAGATTGATAAATTATACTCTAACTCAGGGGTGCACAAAGTTTTGATCCTGCGCCCCCCTGCCTGCTCACATCCCGGCTCGCACCCCCACCCCCCCTCCAGTTCGGCTTCAGCATCAAATGATGTCGCCGGGTCATGTGACATCACGGAGCCATGGCAACGCGACGTCACATGATCACGCGGCGTCATTTAACCCCAGGTTACCATGGCGACGTGTCACAGAAGACCAAGTAGGAGAAGCTGCAGAGGACTCGCAAAGTCCCCCGGCATTTACTTTAAATGCCCTGGGGGAAAGCATGGTATCTGTGTAGCCACCTTGCCCCCTCTGGACAATCTCCCGCCCCCACTTTGCGCACCCCTGCTCTAACTGAAACAAATATATGATTTAATGTGTACTATGTGTTTTTATATATGTATTTCGGTTTAATGATGCAGCGAGCTATAATGGCTGGAAACAAGAGCTCCTATTCCAACGAATTGTGGAAAAGTAGGAATGATAAAGTGTTTAAAGCCTCAAAAGTACAATGTAAATGTTACATGGAATTTCTTGGAATGTAGGCGGCGTTAATGCATCTGCGAAAAGTGGGAAGACATTCAACCATCTAAGAAATGAGGTGCCGACTTAACACTACTACAGGAAACTGAACTAACCCACGAGGAACCGGAGACATTGCAAAGAGATTGGGTAGGAAAATGGTGGTGCCCATACTAATAATAAAAAAGCATTGATTACAAATGCTCGGCACAAAAGACAGATCGCCAGGTATATTATGCCTTAAATTAAAGTGACAGGGATTAAATTAAAGATAGGAAATGTGTACGACCCCAATTCCTACAATAACAAGTTTATTACCAAAGTAATTGAAGAGATGCAGAAAGGAGAATGAGGCCAACTGATTTTGGGAGGCGATCTAAACTGGCTTGATAATTGGTACAGATGTACCCAGCCTTACTGTTTTTGGCACCACAATAAACCAAGTGTGATCCCCAGAATTTCTTCATAACCTCAAATACCGTACACTTCCTAACCCATAACCTCCAAAAGTTCTCCCAAACTGCTCAGTCACTGAAAGAGATGGCGCTCTAGAGCAGATTTCCTTCACTATACATTCATGTTCCTCCTAGAGCACTTCTCATTCCATTGCCAAGCAAACTGTGCAGTACTTTTTTCCTGAATAACAATAGACCATATGAACCCGTATGTTGGCAGTGGGACAATAAGCCAACACTATTGTCCATTACTGACTTTACAAAAAAATAGGGGACAAAGTTGGGTGGAAATAGTACCCGATTTAGGAAAGAAACAAATCCAAGTGAATGTAATGGTGAACCAGCCATTTTGTGCAACCCCATTTTAATTACTAAATTATATACTGCAGAAAATATGTATATCATATATGAAATAAAGATCCAAGTGGAGTTTTATTCATTTAATCTTTAAAATGAAATAAAATTTGACTGGGCTCTTTAATAACACTTTGCCCAAGTGGCATAGCTGGTGCTCGGAGGGGTCAGAACTGAGAGACTTCAGGGTGGGGCTGAGTTTACTCTCCTAACCCCAAAATTCACCGCTCTCTACTTTTAGGTGCAACATTATCTGAGAAACAAGTAGGAGAATGTGGCTCAATATGCAAATGATTCAATCATTTCAAATCAGACAGATTTTTATATTTCAATTATTGGTTATTAATACGCTATTTCTTATATTTTTTTCTCTTTACTTAGGAGACTGGCATCTTGTCTTACTTACAAACACATCACTGACAATTCTGTGTCTAGTTCCTAATACTATTGATTTTACCCAGACATCTACTGTACATAACAAATGGTGCATAGGCTTCTACAAGAGAAGGAGCGGCTCAGCGAGTGAAGACACTGATTCTGATAATGGCACTGAGTTTGAAGCTGAGGAACCTTGTTCAGTTCAGCTCCCTGTGACTTTGGGAAAGTCACTTTATCTCCTTGTGCCTCAGGCATCAAAAACTTACATTGTAAGCACATATGGGCAGGGGCTGTGCTTGTAAAACTCCTACGTGCTTATACAGAAGGGCACTTTATCTTTGTGACTTCTGCTACATATCGAAATGTGTATACACACTGGCCATGTAGTCAATTATTAAGAAAAATCAACAGTGACATTCCATATTAGTTGGTCTTAGGTCAATAATGGTCAGTTAGGCAAAGAAGATAGAATTATCTTGCACTTTGAGAATTTTAGAGCTTGTACATTGAGACGCATGTGTGAACTGGCGTTTCTTTCTCACACCTACTAATCCTAAGCAAACATCTTAAGACGAATAGTAAACACAACCAAGGAATTTTACCTTATACACCCACTTTGGCTATTACTTCACAATATCTATTCATGGCTGAGCTTTACAATACAAACATTAGTTGGAATAGCATTCTGTACACTTAGTCTATCTAAAGATCTCACATTTCTGACACAGTCACCGTCTATTTCAATTCACATGGAGCTTTGACCTCGAAACACCTTTATTATACCACCTATATTATCTTCAGTCAAGTTTTAAATGTGACAGGGAGCAGCCATGTTTCCGTCTAAGTTGTGAAGTTGCTGCATTACTTGAGGAGCAGTTCCTCCTACTCATTTTCTTGGCCACCCATTTACAGGGTGGAATCCTGGGGTCCCTCTAATCCAAATGCCACTATTTTTAGCATTGTGAACCCCTTGGCACCCAAGATACTTAATGGTGAAGTTACAGGGTTTAAATCTGCCTTGGGAAACAAAATGGCTGCCAAATCTCAGGCCAATAGGAAGCTGCAACATTATAATTGTGGTTTCCAATTGGACGGCCGTTGAAACCCTCTTTAAAAACTAGGTAATACTTATAACTTCAACAGCAAATAGCTCAGGGATTGTGGGTTCACCATAACTAAAATAGTGCAGTTCAGCTATGGAGGTCACACCCCCCCGATTCCACTCCTGTAAAAATTGAGGTTAGTTAGGCGGGACTGTAATTTTGTATGATTCATTTTTAAATTCTGTCTAGTTGGCATACATTTCTGTAATCTGCATAGCAGGACTTCCTGTTGAAAACAAAGAAAAATACGGTATATTGCTTTTTTTGCCTTTCTCATAAAAGCTCAACCCAGTTGTACGTAGCGAAACCCGGAAAAGAAGCAAACACAACTCCAATAATGCAGATAAAAATATTCTGTTTGAATGAAAATTATCAAATGTATGCACTGAAAAGTGTAATCATAAAAATTGACCCTCACAAGTAGTCCGATAAACCAGTCTCCCCGGTATTTTACAATGTGCCACACTGACCTGCCCACGTTCCCCCATCTTGTGGTGTCCCATCGAGTAGGGTAACCAGCACATTGGGGGATATTCTACTACTGTAACTGCAAGTTATGTCTAAAGAGCCCTTTGTGATGGGATTGGCATGCTTTGCTCTTGTGTAAGCCCTGCTCATGCCGTGCGGAAAAGGCTTTTTTTTACAAGCGGTTTCATGCCAGCACTGCCAATCCGGGCGGAATTACCAAAAAGGCGAAAACTCACATTTTTGGACAACTAGCTGAATTCTAGTAGCTCCACTAAGTACAATATGTAAAACCGATTTTAACAACTCACGTTTCCTCTTGCACCTCCTTCAGGAGCTGAGATTGGTATTGCGAGTTCCATCCAGAGACAGAGTGGCAGCGAGCGCACAAGGAAAAAAAATAAAAGTAAATGAATTAAAAACGTGTCTAAAATGATTACTAGCAAACATATAAATAAAATGCAGTATGGACAGTATGGGGGAAGGTAAAAGTGATCATAATCAAATTAATCACTCACATGGCAATGTGTGAGTGGCCTGCATGTAAGATACAGAATTAAATAACTCTGTAAGGATAGATGCTTCTCTTCTATGGCTCCCAATGAATGAACGTGATTTGGGACGGGATAAATACAGTAGGTATAAGATGACTAAAAATATGTTCAAATATCAGCACTCACACGGTCATGTGTGCGTGATCTGTGTATCTGTTGCAGAGTCAGGCACCTCTGTTACAGTAAGCACTTCCACTGGTATATTTCACCTCCAAACTCCTTTCTTCCTCCGTGTAGGTCCCAGGGATAGAGAGACAACAGAGGTTTGTACTCAGTGGAGGGGGGAAGTTGTAATGTAAAATGAGTGAATATATAAAAATAACACTCACATGGCCATATGTGAGTGGTTGTTTGTCACAGTATGATGATTGCTCATTATCTTCTATAGCAATGTGATACGTCCCCTCAGTAGTGTGGTGACAAATGGAGGAGAGGTGTTGTAAAATGGTTCACTATTTATTACATAAAAACACAACGAATAAATAAACAACGAAAAAATAAACAAGTCCATAGACTTACACTTGTAAGTGAACGGAGAGGCTCTCTCAAAGTATCTTTCGGTCCCTCGATGCAGGTGCTTCTCGCTTCCGCATCTGGATCGTGGGACTGCAGACCAGGAGCTTTCAGAAACTATGGTGGCCGACGACGATCAAAATTCTTCCTCCTCTGAACAACGCGTTTCGCAATACTGCTTCGCCAGTTCCATCCAGAGCCTGAAATATGGGTTTGGCTGAGGTTTTAAGCATTCTTTTGATTCTACCAATACATATAATCATCGTTGGAAGTCGACTGGATTACTATAGAGATTAAAAGACCAAGACAATGACCAAAAGCAAGATAGAGGGGATGAAATCAGAAAATGTGTTGGAGCGACGTAGAGAAGAGAGACTGTAACTGCAGGACCTGGGAGATCATTGGGGAGGCTTCATCCAGAAGTGGGGAGACAAGGGCTGTATATAATATGCATATACTGCTGAACCGTTATAGTGTGATCCGCTACAATGCGGATCCGCTTATAGCACGGTCTAAACATGGCTCCCGATTTAAAAACACCTCCATTTTTTTTTACGTGATCGTGTAAATTTTGCCGCGTGAGGACTTACCGACATCTGCATTTCTCTCCTCTCTGCGGCTTGCTATCTCCTCTCCCTGCTCTCTCCTCTCCCTGCCGCAAACTTTCGAGCACAGAGAAGGGTCACATGACACACACACAGACATCTGCGCTCGAAAGTCTACGGCAGGGAGAGGAGGGAGCAGGGAGAGGAGAGAGCGAGCCGCAGAGAGGAGAGAAATGCAGATGCCGGTAAGTCCTCGCACAGTGAAATTTACATGATCTCTGTTATAACCCAGTCTCATTCCGTGGATCCAAAGGACTGCGTTATAATGGGGTTCAGCTGTATATTTATTGTTATTTTAGGGGTACTGAGTTTTGGCACATTTTTAAGGAATCAACAAAAAGCTTTGTTAGTGATTATAGTGATTATGAAATGGTCAGGATTGGGGTTAAAATACTATCTGGGACAGAGGAAAATAAATATTTTTACTTCTATATTTCTTTATCTAAATCTGAAATATCTATTCTACTGTAGTTTGAAAATCTTTTTCTTGCATAGGGTTGACAAACACCCCTGTCTATTATATATATATACATACATACGACAATACAGTACTTACTGTATATGTATATACTGTATAATAATAATAGCATGTTCTTGTATAGCGCTGCAAGTTATACGCAGTGCTTTACAGAGACATTTTGCAGGCACAGGTCCCTGCCCCGTGGAGCTTACAATCTATGTTTTTGATGCCTGAGGCACATATAAACATATATACACACATTCAAGCATATACTGTATATGTGTTCATAATTTCATGTGCTTAGTGCTAGTAACAGCAATAAGACGTTATTACTCTAAGAAATATCTTAAAGTAGTAGGCAGAAGTACCTACTCTCCAGCAATAAAAAATCAACCACAAGGTATTGGCAGAAATCCCGTATGACTTGAGAGCAGAAAAATAAATTCAACATACTAAACACCAAAAGCATCTTTATTTCATACATGAGTTCCTTGTGATCTGGAAGGAATCATTTGCTCCTATGGGAATATTATATACTGTATCTATATTATAGATTTTGTTTATAAATATTTTATGTAGTCGTGTCCCCCTGCCCCTCCCCATACCTCCGATGAGGGGAAGGGGGAGGCTACTGCGGCTGCCGGTGACGCTGCAGGAAGGCGGGCTGGCGATCGGGTTGCCGCAGCTCTGCGGGTGGATACCAATCAGGGCGTCGCCATCTTGAAGTGCCGTCAGCATGCGCAGTAAGTGCAGCGGCCATTATAGTTTGCGCATGCGCAATTGATTAAAGAGGGGAACTACATGTTCCAGCATGCTCTGGGTGACGGACCACATGACGTGCAGCAGCCAATATGGTTCCCTGAATCCCGAGGGGGATATTGATAAATTTGGTGTGCTATCACCTCGTGCGTCAGTTGGAGCCAGGACACAGAAGTGGAATGTAGTGTCCGGGTGCCAGCGGCTCCCGGACTAGGCCGAGATTGCTCCTTAGGTCACAGATAGGCCCCAACCACGTTAAGTTTATGGCTGCTACAGGGAAAGGCCCCCATATAGGGACATTTCCCCAGTAGCTTTAGAGTGAGAGGCATCAGCGACATGACGCCGGATGGTGACTCGCGGCCTGTGGTCTGGGACCAGACCACCCACGATATAGACTCTTAAAGGTGAGACCCTCTAACGGGAGTTCACCCCACCCAGAGGCGGACGCCTTCGCGGACCGACGACATCGCTGGATCAGCGGCTCCCTGTTTGTTGTTCTGCAGTACCCAGGTGCTGGAGCACCTGGGCAGGTACCACACTTAGGTGCACCAACGGATCACAGGATATCGCTATTCCATACACTTTTGGGTGGGCTCTGACATTGGGGGAAAAGGACATCAGGGTTATTGGTGCCAAGCATCCTATGTACTTTGGGGACACTCACCTGGTGTATTGGGTTGTGTGTTATTCAGTATACTGTGGGATGCAAGTTGCATATTATATGTTCAGTAAACCCGTTATTATATGCCTGTGTGTGCTTACTACTGGTATTGGTTCCTGTGAGGGGCTTATCCCTCTACGCTGGGATCCCTCGCAGGTGGAGTCGCTGCACCGAGGAGAACAAGCAATCACACCAAGCTCCCAGTTGCAGAGGCTCAGGCCATCTGGTAGCTAAACAGGTAACGGCAGTACGGGTAGTTCCCTCAGTTATGGGAAAATGGGGCTACATTTAGAAGAACGGTTTTCAATACAATTTATCAGCGAGATAGTGTATATCTCCAGAGAAATGTGGGAAAACCCAGAAGTAAAGGCACAAAGTCAAATTGTGTGAATTCCATGGATAACAATGTTTTCAGGTGAGGAAGTTCCCCTATCAAATCTGACTGTTAAAACACAACATTCTTGAAGATCATTACTAGGTTTTGATTAGAATACTTGGAGCTGAAAAGGTCAGGCATATGAAGGTCATGCTGTCCTCTGTGATCTGTCAGCAGAAAATGCCACTTTGGAGGAATAATGGTGACATAATAATAGCTAATAAATTGTGACAATATCTCCCTTACATTTGTGCTCTCAGAGAAACGAAGATTTCTAATTTATGGTTGAAAAACAATCGTTTTAAATTAGACAAATAAACATTGTTACTGTAGTAGTTTTACTACTGGGAAGCCTGGAAATCCTCTGCCCTCATCACAAAAGTATTAATCCTTTTGGGTCCAAGACATGCTTTGTCAAATAATGATGTTAACAAAAGTTGGGTTATTCAGGGGAGGCGCAAAATCCGATCAACCCGGAGTGTCATAGAAAGATCGATATACGGTACATGTATATATTAGCAATACAGTGGGATAATATACAAAGTGTCACAAGTGCATTCAATAGGAAGTGAACAATAATGTAATAATGGAAGACATACAGAATTTGAGGCAGAAACAACAACACTTAGTTAGAACCTGGTTCAATTCCCGGTGTCAGCTGCTTGAGACCTTTGGCAAGCCATTTTATCCCCCTGTGTCTCAGGCACCAACAACATAGATTGTAAGCTCATCTGGGCAGGCAATGTGTCTGTAACATTCCTATGTGCTGCGTTTCGTGGACTATACTGTAATTGGGAAGCGCTTAGAGTCCCAATGGGAGAAGATCTCTGTATGAAATAAAGTTATTATTGTTATTACAATAGCACATAGGAGGACAGACAGATTTCATGCATAACTTATAGAAGGGGTGTGATAGATTAGCGAATGTTCCACAGGTATGAGCCCCGATCAATTCCATCATTCAACGGCAAACCTTCATGAAAGGTGGTGAATTATTTATTTATTTATAAAATATTTTACCAGGGAGTAATACATTGAGAGTTACCTCTCGTTGTCAAGTATGTCCTGGGCACAGAGTTAAGACAAATAATACATGGTTACAAATACAGTTACATAAATGAGCAGGGTATACATTATATACAAGACATTGCATGCACAGTTAAAGAAAATATATATTATGGGCGAATGAAACAGTTACAGACCAGATTAAAATGTGTGACAGCCTTAGATTTGAAAGAACTTAAACTGGTGGTGGATGTGAGAGTCTCTGGTAGGTTGTTCCAGTTTTGGGGTGCACGGTAAGAGAAGGAGGAACGGACGGATACTTTTTTGAGCCCTGAGACCATGAACAGTCTTTTGGAGTCAGATCTCAGATGATAAGTGCTGCATGTGGTAGGGGTGAGGAGCTTGTTCCATCTTGGCGACCACTCCCAGAGGAGCAATCTGCAAATTGTCAATCGGGGAAACTTGAGATGGGCCTGCCATCCTACTCAAACATTTTTCTGTAATTTTACCCTTGCAACTTCCATATGCATTGCTAAGGATCTAAGGTTCCTACCACAAGAGGCACCACCACCTGCCTATGTGGGATGCTACAGTGGCGACACACTTTATCCTCATGTGGCTAGAGCCGCAAGCCGGGAGGTTTTCCGGCTTTCTCGTTTTTTTCCCTCGGCATGCCGCACGTCATCGATGCGCGGTCACGCTTCATCGGGAGCGTGCGCGCATGGCGCGCGTGCCCAGGGCTCCCCAAGGGAGCCCTGGGTTCCTCTAATGTGGGGGATGGCGGTGGGGGGCTCCGGGGGACCCGGTGGACATGGAGAGGGGAGGGGGGTGCCTCGATCGGAGGACCAATCCTCCGAGGCTCCGGCGCGCGCACGGGACACCTCGGCGCGCGCCCGGTATCTGTCGCGGCCGAGACCGGGCAAATGTTAGAATAAACTCGGCCGCGACAGTAAATCCTCCTTCGCTAATGCCTTATACCACTCTATTGGGTTGGCTAGCGAGACAAGGTACCATCCATCCCCACCGTCCTCGCCTTTCATTACAACCTTGCTGCCTAAAGCCTGACCTGCCCTTCTTAAAGCACTTACCTCCAAGGTAAGCCCCGCACCTGTTACACGTATGGCAGAACCGACAGCTAAGGCCCCACACACTGGGATTCGTTATACCAGCAGTGCGCAAACTGGGGGGGGGGGGGGAAGATTGTGCTGAGGGGGGAAAGCGCGGGCGGTTGCAGAGGCCCCGCGCTCTTCTCCACTGCATTTAAATTAAATGCCGGGGGATCATGTGAGGCCTCTGCAACACTTTACTTACCCAGATTCACACGCTCTATGACGCATCACCATGGGAATGAGACATGACGTCACACGCGTCAAATGACGTCTCATGACCACGCAGCATCATTTGATACAGCTCTAAGGCAGGGAGGGGGGCGCATGCATCGTGGCAGGTAAGGCTTGTTCTATAGTATGCGCTGCTGCGCGTGCGGGCGCACACCAGGCATTGCGCTTGCATGTGGCGTGCGTGTTTAGTTAATAAAGCGCACGCAGTGGTGCGCGTGGCTAGGAGGCGTGACTCTGATGTCACAGCATTGGGCCGCGCTGTGATTGGCTCGCGGCGCGGCAGCAGCACGAAAATACAATTTTATTGTAATTTCCCTGGTCTGTTGCGCCACCGCTCACTGCCGTACGCGCGTGTCCCTAGTATAGAAACGGGTGGCTAACATAGTCAATTATAATTGACACGCGCGTATGGTAGCAGGTATTAGCATGGTAGCACACGCGCGCACACTATATTACAGACCTAAGACAGGGGGGCGCAGCAGAAAAAGTTTGCGCTCCCCTGCGTTATACTACCAACACACGTAATTGCACCCTGCAGCCGACTGCTCATGTGCTTAAATCTGCCAGCTCCACCCTGAAAGGAAGATGACCTCTGTGGAATCTTTAAAAACATGCACAGGTCCCTGTCCTTTACGTTCCACTGCCAATGGTTCTGAACCGCCATCCACTGGCAGAAGTCCCTGTTGAACTTCCACCATGCAGAGCCCTCATAAAGCTTGCACTTGTCCCAAATTGTGTCACCGTATTTAAAAAGTGCTGAGCACCTCTCCAGAGCCTTCTCTCCCACTAAACTAGCGAGAATTGTGAGATCGCTGATCTTGCAAACCAGCTGTATCCGAGCAGCAGTACTGCCAAACGCAAACCGCCCTTGCCACACTAGGGCAGGCCAGCCCTGCCTCTGACCAGAACCCTGCTTCCTCTGCCCTCATTGTCAGATCCAGCTCCACGGGATCGCTCCCTAATTACTCCAGTGCTTACCTGGGGCAACATGCTCTACATGCCCAGCCCCCCCCCCCCCCTCCCAAATGTACCCTGAGGTGCTGGATCCCTCGCTCTTTCCCTTTACAGGTCGCCCATCATTTTTGAGCCGGTCCAGGGCATTTTCTCCTGCTCCCTCACTGGGATTCCCATGTCCCTCGGTGTCCTTCCTGTTCTCAGTCTGAGTCTCTCTGGGGGGGCAGGACTGCCTACATCCCTGCTCCTCCTCTAGCCCCAACTCACAGGCCACTGCTCACCTTTCAAGTCGCCACTTGAAGCCACATGTAGGCCAGTGCCAACAATCCCCACCAGGCTCTATGTCTATCCTCCTTGGTCCGCAAACTCGTCAGCACGCCGGGGGCCAACACAGCCGCTCTGCCTCCAGCCTCCACCGGCTGAGTAAAAGCACCAGAGACTGCTGCAGACATCCCCGCACCACCTACAACCTCTGCTAACCAACCTCTGGGCCAACTCCGAAGTCTGCCAACTGTTTTGCGTTGCCTCCAACATCCACCCTGCCAGCCACCCGGCTGCCGCACTAGAGTTCAGGAACCTCTGTGGGAGCCAGCCACATCTCTTCTTCTCCCCTTGTCCTGTAGGCTGAGTGTCCAGGCCTCCTCCGTGATGTCCCCCGATGCAACCATATTTGTCTGCACTTTGTTTCTCTTCCGCTGGGCCATGCTGCCAGATCCTCCTGCTGCTGCTGCTATACCTACTACTGGATTCTTGCTGTCTGGAAAAGAAGGGGTAGAAGCACCCTCAGGCCTGTACCTATATAGTTTCTCCCCCAACTCCCCTATACTGACCAACCACACAATACCTCTTCCCCCCTCAGCAGCTGTCATGCTGCCCCTTCAGCTAGATCCTCTGGGGCTTTCTTCATTCCTCCACCTTAATAATGTAATTTCAATTAAGCAGGATTGAAGCAGGGGGTCTCTGGAGATGAACCCCATTAATTTCTGCTCCGGAGACCCCCTGCTTCCAGAGATACTTACCTTCATACAGTAGCCAAAGCTCCTGCGTCCTGTGGGTCAATAGGAAGTTGTTACATCATCCAGTTCCATTTCTTATTGGCCCATGTGACCCTGAGCTTTAATAAGTAGAAAGATATCGGCGCTGTGACGGGAGCTTTGTGACAGGCTATAATAATACACCAAATAACTGGGTTGAACTGAACGAGGCTTAGATATAATAAAGTATATATTCCTTAAATAGGTGAACACAGCAATATAGTACAGTAACAGGCAAGAAGAAGCACTTACTTGGGGGTGGGGAATGAGAAGTATCAAGTAGCAATTCTCCAGCAATCAGGTAACAATTCAGATGGTATAGAAGACAAAGGATATAGGGTTGACCACAGTTTATATGTCTTTTGTGACCCTATTCTTAACATTAAGTATAGGTGATTGGACAACAATTACTTGTATCCAATCTTTAACGTGGGAACACATTTTAATCTATGCCCCCCTGCTAGTCAACTCATGCGCACTAGGACCCTGGGGTCTCATTTCTGTAGCCCCACATTTACATCAGGAATGCCAGCCAGTCTACCAAATGGACTTTCTGGCAGGATACTCTTTGTTGGAAGGTGTAAAATGTGACACTCACAGACTGCTCTGGTTTGAGTCGTCTCCGCCCTCAGGTAAACAGTGAGGGTGACAAAATCCTTTGAACAACACTTAAGTCCTAGACATTGGGTCGCCTCTCTGAACATATGCTTCCTTGTATGCAAAGGAATTTCCTCTGATTTTATCCCTGCCTTGGGATACAGTTTTATAGGTAAAATACAAACATATTAAAATATCCGGTTCCGTTGGGTCTAGCGGGTCCAAACTACCCAGATCTTAATGCCGGAACTGGGACACCATATGGTCCGAGTTTCAGCCCGCTACGACCTTCGGAACCGGAGTTACACAAATACAACTTAAACCGTTTCCTATTTTAATACAAAAAACGCCGCTGTAAATTAAATCACGGTTTTTCACTAAATCCCCATTGAAAACAACGGGCTCCGCCGGCATAGACTTTCAATGGCAAACCGCTGCCGTTGGCGGCTATGGGAATCCGCCGCCATAGACTATCAACGGGGCATCGCCGCCGTTGAAGTCTATGGGGTTTCTCCGCCATAGCCGGTCAATGGAAATTGGCCGCTATTGGAGTCTATGGGAGAATTCCCCGAACTTTCAAGGGGGTCCATACTCCGTCGGGTTGGTCCAAGAGGGTCAAGGATGGTTCTGCAGGCATGCCGGAGCAGTGCCTACAGATACCCCAAACCCTGGCCCGGAGGTATGGATTCATGGTTTTTAGCTTTTCACACTTAGTCGAATTCCTGAACTGTTTCTGCCGCCGCCATTGGAACCTATGGCGCGACCCGCTCTCTCGGCACGACCCTTCTCGGGGGTCCAGGATACGGGGACCCGGTGGTGGTCGAGTGGGGGGAGGTCTAGGGACTAGGGGCAAAAATAATTTTATTTCTGGGTGCCCTAGAACTATAGATTCCCACGCCACTTAACGTTGAACTTGACTAATAAGTGATCAAAGCTCTTTTCAGAAAAGGTTTTGCGGTTTGGACGGCAGCCAATTCATTCCTGGAAAGCGCCGTCGAGGAATCACCATTGAAGTCAATGAGCCCATTGACTTACAATGGGAAACCGCCGCTCCTCCTCTCGGACGCCATCTGCTCGTCTTCGAGGGAAACAGGTCCAAAACAGCAAGATCCGCAATTGAAATGCATTGAGCTCTAATGGCGGCCTATGGGACCCTGCAAAATGGTGCCTGAAAAGGCGGGAAAATTACACAAAGGGCTATAATCACTAAAGAACTATTAACCCTTGCACTCCCGGATGGATCCCAGTGTATGTGTGATGCAGACACCGATATAACCAGATATCACAATAAAGCATGGGAACAGGGGAATATACATTTTCATGTTATAACAAGGGTTAAATCACAATTCTGGGCCGCAGCCCAGTTAACCCCTTGTCTCCCTGGTGAGGTCAGGGGATGGCCAAATGGGGTGCAATCCCTTTAAAACCGGGCCACCCTCTTTCTCCCTCTACAGGCGCCCCCTACGGAGCTAAGTATCTTTGGAAGCAAGGGGTCTCCAGAGCTGAAATCAATGAGGTTCAGCTCCGGAGACCGCCGCTTCAATCTAATACGTGGAAAAATAAAAATGAATGTTAAAAAAATAAATAAAGTTCTTGGAATGCCTCGATAAACAAACTGGAAAGAAATGTCATTAAACTTATTGTACGCTCTTAAGAAATGTGTGTCAAACAGATCAATCATGTATTAAATCTGACACAAATTCCAGAGAAAACAATATGAAATCCCTGTTGTTCTTCATTGCGTTACTGCCCTGTGGAAACAATATGCTTCACACTTAGTAAGCGGAGGATTAATTCTGTCTGCCAGGCTCACACATATTGTTTAGTCTCTCCGCAAAAAGAAATCTCATAAAGATGTTTTCTCTGCAGTGAAATTATATTATTGGAAGTCAAACAATAGAATGAATGACTGTAATAATAAAAAAAGAAACATTTTCCAAAAAAAAAAAAAAACATTCAGCCTCTTCTGATCAGGTTGAGTTTTGTTAAAGAATCTGGCTCCCGCTGTTTGCTTGAAGCAATAGAACATTCGGTATAAGGGTGTATTTCTTGCTTAAAGTGTCGTAACTATCTTTCTTGTCTTTGCATTTTAAAGGTGTCTCGACTGTAAAAAAGTTGTTGATTCGATTATGGTGCCTCCCTTGGCCACCCAGAAGTGAAGACGTGTTGGAAGTCTACATCATGTAGGTCCATTACTTCTTATGTTCTTTGCTGTAATGTCTCCAACACATTGATCCTTAAATGTTCACAATATCCATGGATTATTTCCTTGCTGAATGGAGTTGCTTATTCCTTGAATTTATATTATCACATTGCTCCTCCTCAGCAAAATTGCCTTGCAAGAAGTATACTTCAAAGTGAACCATCACACAAGCAGTTAGTACAGTATCTACGTTTTAGAAGCCTCCGTGTATTTGGGCCAAATAGTCTCCCCTGGATTCCTATGTACGCTGTTCTTAGGAATGAAAATGTATGTTCAAGAAGTAAAGAATATATATTATTATGAGTGATCCACATTTCCCAAGCAGATCATTATGCACAGTAATAGGGTCATTGTTAGTAGATACTGTTGCTTGATAAGTTGGAGAAGTATTTTGTCATGTTATTGAATATTGTCAGATTCAAAGCTCTATAGTGTTTCCCAACTCCAGTCCTCAGGGAACCCCAACAGGTCAGGTCTAAAGGATACACTGTACCTGCTCCAGCACTGGTGGGTCAATCAGCTGCTCAGTCATTTTGACTGAGCCACCTGTGCTGGAGCAGGGATATCCTTAAGACCTGACCTGTTGGGGTTCCCTGAGGACTGGAGTTGGAAAACGCTGTTCTACATAGTGTTGCCAGGTGTCCGGTTTTCACCTGGACAGGCCGGTAATTCCGATGCCTGTCCGGTATAAAATTGGAGGTAACACCATTACCATAATTACCATTATAATAACTTGCGGCAGAGGGCTGGCAGCGCGAAGGCGGAAGCGCGAGCATGACTGGAAGGCAGCCTGTGCTGAGGCTGGAGTGGACGGTGGCCTGGAGGACTCATGAGTCGTATCCTGACTGGAGGAAAGGACAGCCAACCGGAGGGCAGCGGGGGCGGAGCCCACACCCGAGCAGCCCAGAGACAGGTTCTGTGATGTCTGCGTCCTGCAGGAAATAAGGTAAGGTATGGGGGGGGGGGAATGGGGAGCCAGGGTGAGATGAAAGGGGGGGAAAGGGGAGGGATATGGGGAGCCAGGGTGAGATGAAAGGGGGGGGAAATGGGGAGCCAGGGTGAAATGAAAGGGGCGGATATGGGGAGCCAGGGTGAGATGAAAGGGGGGGGTTATGATGATGGGAAGCCAGGGTGAGATGATGGGGGGTATATGATGATGGGGAGTCAGGGTGAGATTACGTTGAGCCAGGATGAGATGATGATGGGGAGGGAGATATGATGATGGGAGCCTGGGTGAGATGATGGGGTGGGGGATATGATGATGGGGAGCCTGGGTGAGATGATGGGGGGGCGATATGATGATGGGGAGCCAGGGTGAGATGATGGGGGGATATGATGGTGATGGGGGGGAGCCAGGGTGAGATGATGATGATGAGGGGGGGGGAATAAGATGATAATGGGGGGATAAGATGGTAATGAGGGCCAGCCTGGGGAGATGAGATCATGATGATGGTGGGCCAGGGTAAGGTGAGATGATGGGGGTATATTTTTAAAGTATTGAGGTGGTAGGGGTATATTTTATATGTATTGGGGAGGTGGCAGTATTTTTTATATGTATTTGGGGTGCGTGGGGGTATTTTTTATATGAATTTGGGGGGCGTGGGGGTATTTTTTATATGTATTTGGAGGGCGTGGGGGTATTTTTTTAATGTATTTGGGGGGCATGGGGTATTTTTTAAATGTATTTGGGGGGCATGGGGTATTTTTTAAATGTATTTGGGGGGGTGGGGGTATTTTTTAAATGTATTTGGGGGGGTGGGGGTATTTTTTAAATGTATTTGGGGGGCGTGGGGGTATTTTTAAAAATGTATTTGGGGGGCGTGGGTGTCCAGTATTGTGTCAAGTATTTTTGGACAAGCCACCTTGCAACCCTAGTTCTAGAGTCTACAAAATGTATGTTGCTAGCACCAAATCTTGCCTTGTTTAAAGGGAGTCTGAATAGTGTACCACTTAAAAATCTTTGTGTCTCATGTTTTCATCACCTTGTCTAAGATAAGTCCAAACAAAACTGATGGCTTTGAAAAATATGATATATCTTCCTAAATTGCAGCTAAGCAGAAAATGTGCACGTATGGCATATTTCACAAAGAAGGCAGATGAATGCAATTGATTACTCTTTTTAAATCATTTTTTAAACACATTGCCTACAATGGAGTTGGAGAAGGGTGTTTAAGCGGTATTAAGGCTATGTGAACAGGTGTTAGCAAGTGAACTGGGACAACTGCACTTGTTCTAAATCCAATATTTAATAAATAAATAAAAACATTTAGAAACCAAAAATAAAAATACTTACGCTTCTAAAAGCTTACAACAGACGACAAAGAAGCCCAATGCTACATCCAACATGACAAAAATACACAGTAAAATACTTATATATTCTCTTGAAAAAGGGTCATTTAGTTTCACCCTTTGGCCAAAGCATTGTAAGCTTGCGAGCCACGACAAGGCAGACCCAGATCACAAGTCCTAACACTACCAGATAAAATACTAATATACCTCTATTAGGATTAAAATTCTCATTTTACAACAGACGACAGAGAAGCCCAATGCTACTTCTGAAAGCTTGTCTGAAACAGCATCTACATATAATTTTATGTTGTAAGCTGCCATCTTCTTGAATTTGTTTCTGTAACCAAAACTATTTGTTATTATACGGCTTTAAGTCAGCGGTGCTCAACTCCAGTCCTCAAGCTCACATTCTACCCCTCCACCCCCCCCTTACCCCCCAACAGGTTAGGTTTTCAGGATATCCCAGCTTCAGCACAGGTAGCTCAATTAGAGAGACTGAGCCACCTGTGCTGAAGCAGGGACTGATTCAGTCACCCGTGCTGGAGCAGGGATATTTTAAAAATCTGAACTGTTGGGCGGGGGGTGTGAGGGTGGCTTGAGGGCTACAGTTGTGCACCGCTGCTGTAAGTCATCAATAACTTAGCGCTTTTATTGTGACTAATATAAGGTTTACATATTATTTAATTTCATGGAAAATTATACTACCTCACTGGCATGTTTATGAACTTTCCATTTTTATAAACGATCCACAGGGAATGATGTGTGATACTTGCTGCGTGAAGGTCATAAAATGAACAATTCTATAACTCCTTCCATCAGAAAAGGTTAAGTCAGAAGAATGGGAAGTAATAGAAGATGTCAGTAAGAATGCGATAAGAATACGTAACAAGTAGATGTACTTGTATTCCTACTAGCAATTTAATGATGTAATCACCCAACAACTTGTATTATCTTTATTGCAGAAGAAGTTAAAAACAAAGCTTGAGAGATGAGCTATTATTTAATCATATCAACCTTGAAATGTAATTATTTAGCATGTTCTTATTTTATGCGCGATGGCGAGACAACTGTCACGGTTCGAAGGAGAATCCCCGGGGGTGGGAATAGTCTGTAATACTGGATCAATAGTGTGCTCGTTGGTTGCTGGAACCAGGAGTCTGGATCCACGGTGCGATGTTGGCAGAGTTCAGGAAGGAGCAGGCAAATGGGATAGTCAGGCGATCCAAGGTCAGGGCAGGCGGTAAACTGAAGTGTAGGAGATCAAGTGAAAGGTCAGAGCAGGGAGCAAGTAGCAGAGTTATAGGCCAAGCCAGAATCGATACCAGGTTATAGCTGTCTACCGAGGGCCTGTATAGAATGACGCAGTACACCAGTGCTTTACCCGGTGGTCATGTAAATACTAGAAGAAGTCTATTTTAGTCTTAGTTGAATTTAGTGTGGAGATGAAGGAGCACCAGCACATTGTATCACCCCCAGAAAAGAAGCTAAATAGAATGGCTGTAATAAGGAGTATCCCATGTGGCAGACGATTTATAGATACAAGCATTTACAGCCTCCAGCTTTAGAAACTTGTTTCTGTGTTAGCACTGATAAAGTAGGGTGGGTAGAAGAGTCACACAAACTAACCACTAGAGATGTGGGAATTATTATTGTCAGACATTCGACTTTGCCCATTCGCTCAATCTCCAAGTAGGAAAGAAAAAAAGAACATTTACATGTGCGCAAAGTCTTTGAGGATGATGCCCCTCGCGAAGGTGCAAGTTTCTGCATCTGATGCCATTTCTATGGACATTCACAATCTAATTGAATAAACCAAAACTTGTATTCCTTTAATTATTCGCTGAACGAATGTTAGGACATTTGGAAAAACGGAGGACGAGGCGAATAAAGAGGTGGGTTTAAGTACATTCACCCACATTCTTCATGCCAAATTCCAGGTCCAATATTCGACCACAAATCTAACTTTGTCCAGAACACTGCAAAGAATTTGCAGATCGAATTTGTACACGTTCGCCCAGCTCTAGTATTCACTATACAAAGTAACGCAAATATTAAACAATCCAAAGCTTATCTGTGTGACTTTAAAGATTCTGGTTAAAGAGCACAGGGCAAAATAAAAGATTTCTATAAGCACTTGATTGCCACCAAGCAGCAAACGGTTAAAAGGGCAATTCATTTTGGCTCTTTTTATAAGTAATTCCAACATCACTATAGACTATTGCATTCCTGTTTCTGGTCGCCTTTTAATGACGATGCCTTGGCTCAAAAGGAATATTGTTACTGGGTTCTCATTTTAATGCCCCCCAGATTTAAAGCTTTAGGCGCCCTTCAGATATAGCTACTATTTCATGGGGTCTAGCTCCAGGAGCGTCATAATAATCCTGCTTGTTTTTCTATCTAGCGCCGAACCCAGACACCTCCCCTTCTGTTCTACCATCAATGGCAGAGCGGTCACGTGATCTTGAGTGCCGGAGGGGCCATGGCACTTACGTTTGGAGTTACGATGTGGATTATTGTAAAGCAGCAATCCTGCCATTTTAGCCCCTTTTTTGTTGTACAAGATGGGAACCGCAGGTCCTTTGGAGCTGAACTCCACTTCTTTAAGTGGTGTGGGTCACTGGTTCCCAAAATACTTACTGGCGAATGTTCCGGTGTTACTTCCTGGTTTTAACAGTGGATTTAAAAGGCTGTCCAATAGGAAGCCGTAACTTATGACCTTTGTGGCTTACAATATATAGCGGCCAATTTGTTTCCACTGCAGGGATATTTAAAACTGATAACTTCACGGGTAAGTATACCGTACCAGGGACTCGTCGGGCTGAAATTAGCATGGTTCAACTCTGGATGACCCCCAGATCATAAAAACTAATGGAGAAGCCATGATTGTTGTTAAGCCATACTGGGTATTGTTGAGCGAGTCACCCTTTCCTAGAGCCTTTTCATATTTTCTATTTACTTTGTATTCATGACACTTAAGAAAACAACCTGCCCGACTTCCCCCTCACACTGAGGGATGAATGCATTTGTTTCAAGACAGGAAATGTGAGAAGATAATGTACTGTAGTTTGGACTAGAGAAAAAAATCAACACCTCTAAACTCCAAAGCTCATGTAAAAAGTATTGACATGTTCACCTAGGGAATCGCAAGCCAAAAACCCCACAAGTTCCCCAATATGAAATAGTATGAAAGTGATAAACGTAATTGTGGGCTAGGGGCAAATGTACTAGTCTATGAAGTGGTAGAAAGTGTGTAAGGCACTAATGATGGTGGGCTCAACTACATGATAGCTAGAGCAGGCGGAACTGTACAGAACCCAGAGCGCAGCTTTAGAGACAGGTGAGTTGGTAAAGGGCAGGAGCGACAGACAAACACAAGATAAGAGGCAGAAGCAAAGGTCACACAGCCTGAGGTCAAAGGTTTAAACAGGCCAGGGTCAGGGCATGCAAAGGTCAACAGCGTAGTCAGACAGGCAGATGATGTTCAGGCAGGAAGCAGGTCAGACACATTAGATACTCAGACAGCTAGGCTGGAAACAATGGGAAAATCACATTGACCTGGCAACCAGGAAGTCAAAGTGGTCTGCTTATAAAGGAAGCCGGGGGGGAGGGTCCACGAGGCCGAGTGGCAACAGGTGTGAGTAGTAAGCAGGTACAGCTCAAAAGTATGCTACAGCACTTCAGCTCTCCTGCAACTGTCTTAGTGGGCCACAGCTCACCGTTACAACTGCTGCTCTACATAACAGAGGTTTGTTGGTTCTGATCCTGTTGGGTTTGACAATGTGACTGAAACAGACGCCCATCTTTATTTCCCTCTGCTACTTTCTGTCAAGCACCAGTATTACTCCTCAATGTACTAGTTACCCGTTATTAAAGGTCAACTATATACAGTACTGCCCACTGACAGGACAATTAAATCGAGTGCTGCTCTGAAATAACAGTATTTTAGTCATGCCAATGTTGGAATCCACATAATGTGACTTGCAAACAGCTCTCTCTCTTAATTCAGTCAATTATCATTCTGCGTATGACACTTTCTGCAAATCATTTTCTTTGTTGTGTGAAGCTATTTTAGAAAAATAAATCTCTGTATTATCCCAGTACAAGTAATACATGTGCAAGGTAGAAACTAAGGGATATTTTTCTGAAGCTTTGCATTGTGATTTCCAGTAACATTACAAGAGATTGTGTGCGTTACCTGTTTGAAAAATGGTAACCCATGCACTCAAATCCACTGAAGGTCAAGAGAGACTTCACAGCCTAATCTGTCATTGTCATGACTATCAACTCATGATTCTTATCACTCAAAGGTTCAGTCTCCACTATTTGAGGAAAAAATAGTATTACTAGTATGTACTAATTTTTATTACTAAAAATAGTATTAGTTACTAGTATTAATAGTATGTATGTCTTGATTTATATAGCGCCATTAATGTACATAGCGCTTCACAGCAGTAATACACGTGACAATCATGGAAATAACAAATAATACAAATAACAGATCATGGGAATAATTGCTTCAGACATAAATGTAACATTGTGGAAGAGGCATCCCTGCTCCGAAGAGCTTACAATCTAATTGGTAGGTAGAAAGTACTATACATCTTGCTTTTAGAACCTGACTTTTTTTATTTTCTTACACGAATATATCACAATTGTGTCCCATGTCCCTGAAGTATTACATTTCAGAAAAACATGGAAGTGAGATTGGAAAGAAATGCCTCATATTAAATTACTGAAAATACGTCCCCACGCAGCGATTACCTCATTTAGATTTGATCCTTTAATTAGTCCCTAATGAAACTCGTGTATAAATTATGTTCAGTTAACTTTGTTGCTGTGCTTTTTGATCTTAGGCATTTGGTTCTAGATATAAAACTATTAACTAAAATTGAAACTAAACTAAAACACTGCAATAAAATGATTCATCTATGAGTTACGTGGGAGTGTTTTCACTGCGATACAATTCTATAATATAGTGGCAATAGACACCCAAACCCCTGTACCTATTGATAAGCCGCAACCTCCCTCAGATACATGGTGGCTAGAAACGTTCAGCGTTAGTGGGACTGAAGTTTGATGGTGTCATTAACCCTTGTGGCACCCAGAAAGTGGTAGGAAAAAATACCCAAACAGAGGTCTGAGACATTACATCACATCCAAGCTCTGTCTACGACCGGAGCTTCAAATGATACATTTCTAATAAGGATTATAATATACATATATTTTGAGATAGTATTTTGCCCTTCTTTTATATGGGCAGAATACCACTTTAAATATATTGTATTTTTACTTATATAAGGCCAAAGTATATATGCAGCACTTTACAATACTATAATGCAAAATACAATGCAGAAAAGAATGATAAGAATAGTACATAGCTCCACATTGTGGGAAAGCCTCCTCTATTTAATTAGGCAACATTTACATGGTTCGTAACTGCAGGGTTAAGCGAAAGGAAATTACATTGGGTAACTAACAGTTAAAATAATTAATTGTCTTAAAAGATTCCCTTATACCTATGTATGTAGCAACACAGCAAGAAGGAAAGAGAAAGTATCCCACACATAGCACTCAAGCGTACAGAAAAATGCAAATTTATTATAAATCACGTCACATATAATCATAAAACAGTCCCTGAGACCCACCCTTTAATAATATAACGAGAAAAAATACCCTGTAATAGAGAAAGAGCTATGGGTAGGATGGAAAATCAATCATAGCTGAGACTAGATGTATTATGGTAGTAGGGCATTTAAACTGCCCTACACCAATGAGACTGTCCAGTCTAAGAACTATCCTACAATAAAGTCAATTCTATGAGAGAAAATATAAGGCGGATCAGCACATACCATGGTTACACAAAATCATATGATGTAAGCGTTGTGATAAGAAGACAAATTAAAAGTGTCCTGATGGAGATAACACACAGTCTAAGAATGCTAGATCATACTAAGCTCATAGCAGGGGTTAGTTGCACAGCTACAATAGTACATCTGCCACATAACATACAAGATGGTAGAGATAGGTATATCAATACTTAGCTGCCAATGAGTGCTGAACAGACCAATGGCATAGAAATAGCTGCAAATAGACCACACATAGCAGAGTCCCTGTAAAGTTCTTAGTGATCCTTGGTAAGTCTGAAAAACACAAAACTTGTGCCCAACAGCTGGTCATCTAAGCGGGTGGGTGCCAGGGAGAACAAACAGGAGGAAAGCCCCGATGTACATTTCGCCCCTTGGCTTCGTCCGGGGGCTTCGTGATGTATAATAAATTTGCATTTTTCTGTATGTTAGAGTGCTATGTGTGGGATACTTTCTCTTTCCTTCATGCTGTGTTGCTATTCCTTTTATCCCCAGAACCATCTACAGCTCTTACTGTATATTATAGCTTACCCTATTGACTTAAGCCACATTAATTTCTCATAGTCTGTAGCAGGCAATCTTGTTCGTTTTCCACCTATGTACTAGCTTTTGTGCCCGGCTTCACCCAGGGAATGTAATATTGAATACATCTCCCCGCCCCCACCTCCCTCGCTGCCAGCACATCTTCCCCCCCCCCCCCCCCCCCCCACCCCCCTGCTGCTGGATATAGTGCGGGGTGAGATCTGTCTCTTGTCTGTGTTTGTCTGTGTGTCTGTCTGTGTATATATGTGTGTCTGTCTGTATGTGTGTCTCCCCCTACTGCTGGAACATGTCCCTGCCCCCCCCCCCTCTGGCGGCACATCTCCCCGCGCAGCTGTGGCATGTACCTTGCTGCCGGCACATCTCCCCCCCCCCCCATTGCTACATCTCCCCTCGCTGGCAGCAAATTTTCACACACCCCCCAAACACCCCCCCCCACCCCCCACCCCCACCCCACGCTGCCGGCACATGCTTCGGACATACAAAGAAATAAACAAACGGATTCCAACTTAGAATTATAGTATAGATGTATATCTTTATTTATATATCCATCCATGTACATACTGTAGCGTGTCACAGCACTGATACACATGACATAATAATGTAACACATAATGGGACCAAACGCTTGAGACATAAAAGTAACATTAGAAAAATGAGTACCTGCCCTGAAGAGCTTACAATCTAAGTGGTAAGTAGGGAGAACTTACAGAGACAGTAGGAGGGTGTTCTGGTAAGTGCATCTGCAAGGGGTCAAAGTCGATGTACGACTGATATAGTATCAGCCAGAGAGCTATGAGGATCTACCAACATGGCCGCCAAGGCAGAAAATCTGTCTCTATCAGCATGGCTGCAGAGGCAGGAAAACAGCCTCTTCCTGAGATTATTGCTTTCACATGACGTGTCCCTTTATAAGGCTCCCGTTCCCCTCTCCTCTTTGCCTGTGCAAGGTTCAGCTTGCCTAGTCTCCTGCTGGAAGCCCTGTGCCGCCTGCCTTGATCCTTGCCTGTTGCCGAACAACTCGCCTTGACCATTCTGCCTCTCTTTAACCCTGAACCCGGAACAGTGACCATGGCCATCCTGCCTTCTCCTGCCCTGACCTCGGACCCAGACCCTATGATTCTACTGCTTCAGGATTCGGATCCTAGGTATGGTCGGTCTCCACTCTCCACCTCAGCCAAGCGAGTCTGTCTCCTGGACAGTACATAGCAACGTACGCGATCGTAACAAGAGCTACCCATATGCTTTGTTAAAGAGGTGTGTTTTAAGAAAGGTTCTAAAGGTGGAGAGAGTGGATGCATGTTGGATATTGAGGGGAAGGGCCTTCCAGAGTTGTGGGGTCAGTCAGTGAGATAGGTTTTAGGCAGGAGAGGGCTTTAGATACAAAAGGGGTAAACCTAAGACATCCTTGAGCAGAACGTAAGAGTCAGGGAGGAGTATAGCGAGAAACCGTCTTCTTTGCCAGAACAAAATTGTAAAAATGATGGTTTGAAAAGTAGAATAGAGATGAATTGTAGTAGGAGTCACTCAGCCTTGGTATATCATTATGTATACTGTAGCTTCCAAGGTCCAATAATGAAATGATTTAGTCTGCTTCACGAATTCAGTATTTTTGTATAATTTTATGTATAAAGCGCCAACAATGTACGCAGCGCTCCACAAAATGACAATACAAGGTAAATAAATTCCAAACATTGGGAATAAAAGCAACAGGTAAATGACAACATAAGGCTAAAGGAGACCCTGCCCTAAAGAGCTTACAATCTAAGTGATACAGTATATTTTGTTTTCTAGTTCCATTTAACTTGAAAAAAAAAGAAGTAGTTTAACAGCATATAGGATAAAATAATAAGCTTCAAATATTTATCCAGTCAAAATTCTGCTACTACAGGATTATTGAATACATCTGCACAAATCCGTGGCTACAAATGTTTGACCCATATTCAAATTTTCATGTTGGAGAGGAGCTGATAACACATTAGCGAAATACTTGCAAAATGCCTGAAGTTAGGGAATCAACTTAGAGTAGTAATGCCTCCTTCTCCAAGGAACAGCACCTGGGAAAACAAAATGTAAACTCTGTTGCTACTGTGTCCGCCGGAGCAGTGCGTAAATTCCTTGTTCTGGAACCCATGCTGCTCTTTATTACAGATTGCATTATCATAGGATTTGCTGTTTTACAAAGAGCTATATTGACTGCTTCATTTGTGGATCACTGCAAAACTCATGTGGTGAAGCTAGGGGGTAGAAGGGCTTTGTAGTAAATGCCTCTACCACATCTTAATGTTTTTTTGTTTTTTTTCAATATCGTCATCTTCTGCACAAAGTAATGATTATAAGAGTCATCGTTCATATGCACAGAAAACCCAGAAGCAGAATAAAGTCGTCCATAACTGACAGAAATCAATTTAAATATGATGCTTTGTATAAATTGTATCAATATCAGCGAGTTATTTTCCCCCTTCGGACTTATGTAGCCCCCTTTCCCTATAACTAAGGGAACTATGCGTGCTGTGCTGACCTGTTCGCTCACAGGAGGCCTAAGTCCCCGCCGCTGGGAGCCTGGGGTGAGTTCTTTCTCCTCTCGGTACAGCACCAGCACCTCCACCTATCGGATTGATGCTGTGAGTCTCCGGAGCTGATACACATTAATACCCCAGCATGAATCCCATGCAATAAAAATGCATTTCCTGGAAACTTCATTACCTTAGCGGCTGACCGCTAAGGCAATGAATGATGTTAACTACTGTGGACGGACGTTCACAGAGGTACACAATTAGGAGGCTTTATAATGTGAAATTATAATAGGCTTTATTGTGCCTGTTCCTTTTCATCAGGAAAATTATCCAAACACAGGGGGGGGGAACAAAGCTTCCATTCACTTGGGAGTATTTCTAGTGAAACACTATGCAGTAATTCACATCTCCCTTAGTCAAGCAGTTCTCGCAGCCCCAAAACATATAACATGAAATAAGCAGATATAAGCAGTCTCTTAAGAATAAAAGTCTTATCTGTTTCTTGGAGGGAAAATCTCACTTCCTGGTTCAGCTTCAGGTGCAGTAGTTTTCCCTGTGTCTTGAATTCAGCTCTGCTATGCAGACCTCAAGACCGGTCAGCTCCAGAGATCTGGGTTTCTTTTGGTCAGTCTCTCCTGGGACTCAAGAACCTCTGCTCTGTCTCTCCAAAGGTCAGCTCTCAGTCAGAGCTAGGGAGGAGTTACTTCCTGTCTGAACAGACAGGTTTTTGTAAGCAATCTAATCAGGCAGGTGGTGTTTAGTAATTAACTACCACACTGCTAGATTAAAGGCACATTACTGAACAGTGATAAGTCCCCTGTTACACTACCAGTGCCATGTTTATTGTGGGTAGCGGGGGTGGGTGAAGGTGGTATTTGGCCTTGGGTGGAGGTTTAGGCCTTGCGGGGGGGTTGTGGGTGGAATTAACCCTGTCATTACCTTTGTGGTTAATGCCGCTAAGGTAATGAAGGGCTTAACCCCTCCCGCTACCCACCGGTAGGTATAAACACCCACCAAGGGCCAAATACCAACTTCACCCATCATCGCTACCCACAATAAACATTCAAAAACACAACAACACTAATACCCACCTCCTCAACCCCCAAAAACACCCCCCCCATCCCAACACATACAGTACAGTAATGGGCAAAATAACTACAGCTCAACCCCCTTATAATGCTGTGCTTGGGGTCCAAAGAATCATTGCACTATAAGCGGACCGCGTTAGAAATAATGTACAATTGTATGCATTGTACAATAAAATATTTAAGATACCAATAATCGTGTTGTAAAGTATTCATAAATACGAAAATTGGGAGCCACACTTGCATCGCGTTATAAGCGGATCACGTGGTAACGATCGCGTTATAACGGGATTGAGCTCTATTATCCAGATATGGATAATAGCTAATTTTCCCACTCAAAATCAAACATTAGCCAGCAAGCATAAATAAAGTAAATAAAATGTTCTACTTGCCCCTGCCATCATAAAGGGCGTCGTCGTCAGCATACTCCAAGTCCATGTCCTTTGTTGCCAGCAAGAGTACATGAAAAAATACAATCTAATGGCCCCTAACCCCTTAATCACCTTAGCAATTAAAAACCACTATAGTAATTAAGGGGTTAACCCACCCTCCCTCACTACCCACCCAGGAGGCCTAACCAACCACCCAAGGCCTCCTATACCCACCCTCTATCCATTGATTGACACAGTGGTACACCATACCCATATAATATCGGCATGATAAGCCACTATGGCATTCAATGAACAACCTACTAAAACAATCAATCAAACACAACAATACACAACAATTAAAGAAATAAACAAGCACCTAAACACTGCAACAATAATAGAACTACAGTACAAAGCCTCAACTACACATCAATAAAATTATTCCAACACTAAAACCGCTAAAGAATAAAAATTATATACCAAAATAATAGAATACAATTAGAGAAACACCTAACCAATAAAATAAATCAAGAAATAAACTACTAGCCAATCCACAAATGTACTTAAAACAAGCCATCCAAATTCCAAACAATTTAATTAAAACAATAAACAGAAATAGAAAAAATACCAATCACTATAAAACAAGCATTTGCCAAAAATGCATTGCCTGTCACTGTATTTATCTGTACTCTGCACAGATGAATACATTAGCAGTCAATGGGCAATGAAAAACATAAAAATAAATAAATACAATGAAGATAGAAGAAGGAAGAAAGAAGATTTTGGTACATCATGCTGTTCTTCAAGGTGGATGGAGGCAGATTGCGGTTGATGACGTCACGGGTCGAGAGCTTCCTGATACGCCGGGATTCGGAGGGTGAAGACTTGTAAAGGTAAGATAAATATTAAATTTATGTAAATGTCTTTTTCTTTTTTTATCTGTCATTATTTTCTTCTTTTCTTTAATCTTTTATCTCCTTTCTTTCAATCCAAAACACTATGGTAAATCCAAAACGGATGTTGCCACGTCGAGGTCTTCCACTAAAATAAGACGTACAGGCCTTATATAGGGCCTGTGATGTCACATTTTAGGGTCAGATGGTACAGCTCCAATCCAATTAGACGCTGTATCATGTGACCGTCATTTTGTTTAATTTTTCATGGATGTGACGTCATCTCCAAGGGAGGTACGTCACATCCTTAAAACCACATGGCTGATATCACATGGTATTACAGTCAGTGGGATTGAAGACAATCCCATTGGTTCCTGTACCATGTGATATGTTCCATTCTAAAAAGGATGTGACATCATCCCTTAAAGTGATGTCATATCCTTTTTATATACTTAATATTTATTATTAATAATCTTTTAAGTCAATGGAAGTTAATGCCAGTTTGGGTGTGTTAACACATAATGGAACTTGAAAAATAACCCTCATTGAAAGCTATGGGATTTTTCACTTTGATAAATCTGGTGTAGTTTTTTGCAATATTTATGTCCCCATTTTGGAGCCAGGAGACTTTAATAAATAAACCCCATATAATTATTTTAATACTAAAAACAGTCAACCGAGGACTGATACATAGGCTGCATTATCTATCCGAAATCAGCCCGGGATCAGATGATGGTTGTGAGGTGAATTAAAATTAAATATCGATAGACAGAAAAATAGATACAAATGTGCATAGCCTGTGTGAGGCTGCATTTAATTCATTTTTCCATTAAAGAAAGTGCATCTTTCATAACTGCAGACAGGTAAATTGGGGCAATCACACTAGAAGGATGTTACTGCTAGTTTAATTATCCTCAGTATCATTATTCAAACTTTACCAGCAGCTTTCAGATCTAAATTGTTAGTAGGGAAAATATTTGCTGAAGCATGAACCACAGGGCAAATTCCGGCGCAAAGTGGTTATTTTGTCACAAACCGGTCTAAAATATACCTGCGCCAGACAGCGTCTGTGTATTAATCTTGCGTGTGCCATTTTTGGCGACATCTGCATCTGCCTGAGACAACATGGGGATTTGATAAGACCAGTGGGAGGAGTTAGGGGCGGGGTTACATTTGCATATTGGTTCAGGTCTATGTGTTAAGGAATGTGCTGCTTGCATTACTTTTCTTGATGGTTTTCTCCGTCACCTTAAAATGGCGCAAGTATTTTTTTAGTGCAGAATATTATTGCAGAGTACGCCACATACACCAGTAAAAATACATGTAATAAATATGTCCCAACAGCGTCAGCGCACACGTACCTCGTAAAACATAGAGCCCAAGGTGTGCTGAACCTAGTGCAGCCTTGCAGGTTCTAATGCAGCTGTAATTCAATTCAATGCAAACAATATTGCACTCTTTCAATTATGCAAATTTCCAACTAAAATTGATATGCAAATGAACCATTATAAATTCAACACGGATTGTCAAAACAAAGTAAAAACTCAATTCATTAGGAAAGTTCATAATAAAGGGAATTGGTTGCTAATAGGGTACTCTTTGGGGTCATTGTATCTAGATAAAGTGGTGCAATCCTGGGGCAAAAAGAGTGCATCAAAAAAAATCCTAATGATTTCAACGGGACTGTTTCTCATGATACTGTGACAAAACTGCCCTTTTGGCTAAAGGTTTTTTTTTCTGGGATCCTTAAAAACCCACTGTCTTCTAGGGTAAACCGCAACACAGTACAGATCCAGCTTTGGTGTAAGTGTTTTTATTTGCTTTAACACTTCAGCAGATAAAACAAGATAAACAAAATCAAAATAAATCATTGCTCTCTCTTGAGCACTAACTAGACAGAAGTTTCTATTTAGAGTTGGGTGGCTTCCTCACTTACCAACTAACATAAATGTAGGTATCAAACAAAATTGCTGCTGACAAGTGACTGTTTGTAGCAGTCCAGCTCTCTTGGCTGGAATAGGGGGGAGAGGCTTAACTGGCCCAGGCTGGCCTTTTTAAACACCACTTATTAGGCCCAGATGAGCTCCAAAAGGCTTCAGCCTGCAGAGCCTCCACTGTTTGGTGCAAGACCTGGCCTGGATTTCTAAAGACAGCTTGTAAGGCTGTAGAGCAGGATCCTACAGTATATACCTTCCATCCACAACTACACCACACTTCCTCTCACATATCTTCCCCCCAGCTCGTTCCTACTGGGGTGAGCAACCATGGAAATCAAAGAGTGCCCCCTGGAAAGTCCATTAGCATTTTCCTGTTTCAGACCTACTAAGAGTTCCACAATGTGGCTGACTGAGTTAACCTCAGGTTGAAGCCACTTCCGGGCAAGGTGTATGAGGTCAAACATTTGGGATCTTGCAGCCTTGTCAGAAGAATACGACTGAGTGGAACCTTTAAGCATATACTGCAGCGGCCACTCCCGGGCGTGCCAGAATTTCAACCTTCAACTTGTAGTCGCTGGCTTGCACCGGTTCCAGGTCATAGTAGGCCTTTTGAGGTTCTCCGCTCAGGAACGGTGCCAGTATGCTTGCCCAGTCAGCTGCCGGCCATCCTTCTCTTTCTGCTGTGTGCTCAAACGCCAGAAGTTATGCCTCGACATCATCTGTTGCAGCCATCTTTTGAAGGTAGTGACATGCCCGAATCACCTTAGGCCCTTGGTATCTCCCATCATGGTCCCCCTTCATCTTCTCAGACATAGCTTGGCTCTCCTGTTGCAGTTCACAGGTGGCATTTTGCTGTTTCTCATGGGTCACTCTAAATGCCTTAGCTTGTGTCACAGCAATCTGCTACACCAAGGACTCTATGCCCTCTTTCTGTACTTTGGCCATGATCATAGTATTCTCCGCCTGGGCCAGCATCAGATGCTCTAGCGCTGCACTTTTTTCAGCCGCTCTCCTGTTAGCCTACTGCTGTACAGAGGTAGACTGGATCAATGCCTTGATAACTTCCTCCATGTTGAGTTTTAAGTAACTTTATACCCTCAGACATATAATGTGGGTCCCCAGCGTCTCCACCATATGTGACAAAACTGTCCTTTTGGCTAAACTTTTTTTTCTGGGATCCTTAAAAATCCACTGTCTTCTAGGGTAAACCGCAACACAGGATAGATCCAGCTCTGGTGTAAGTATTTTTATTTGCTTTAACACTTCAGCAGGTGAAACGAGATAAACAAAATCAAAATAAATCCTTGCTCTCTTAAGCACTAACTAGACAGAAGTTTCTATCTACAGTTAGGTGGCTTCCCCACTTACCAAATAACATAAACGTAGGTATCAAATAAAATTGCTGCCGACAAGTGTGTTTGTAGCAGTCCAGCTCTCTTGGCTGGAATGGAGGGGGGAGGGGTGAACTGGCTCAGGCTGGCCTTTTTAAACACTGCTTATTGGGGTCACTCGCAGAGCCGCCACTGTTTTGTGCAAGACCTGGCCTGGATTTCCAAAGGCAGCTTGTAAGGCTGCAGAGCTGGATCCTATGTAGATTGCATCCACAACTACACCACACTTCCTCTCACAATACATGTGGTACGGGTAATTCGCCCCAGATTTGTTCAATTTAAACAATTGCCAACACTGTATTCCAAACTATTAAAATGTTTTCCAGAAAAGGAGGATATACAGTTATACCTTGAAGTTAGTGAGAATTCAATACAGGCAAAATTCCTATGTAATTTGCAGTCTTGATGGAGAATTGTGTAGTTTAGGAGCTCCATCTTAAAGGAATTATTTGTTGAGAATAGTTTTAATACAGTGATAGACTGGAAAACTGAATAGAGATTGTGGGTGAGAATGCGAACAGAGAAAAACGAGCATGGACATGTATGCAAGTGTAGCCCCCTTTCCCCCATATCTAGGGTGACTACGTGTGGTGCGTTACCTGATAGGTTCACAGGAGGCCTGATACTCCGCTGCAGGGAGACTAGGGTGTACCTGATTCATTCTGGTGACAGCGCCTAATCGTGTGGGGGATCCTAGCAGCGCTGGATAACCCCGTCACAGGACCCAATACAATGAATACTCACACGGTATATAATAGCAGGTTTACTGAACAGAGATATAATAGTAACACACTAACGCATCTCATGTAGGCCTCGCACGGCCTTACCACCACACAATGCCCCACTGCCCAACCACCTTGTCCACCGCCTGGTGAGGTTTCCCCCAATGTACTGAGGTGCCCTGGGCACCCAAACACCCGGTAGCCACAGGAGCCACAACCCACCCCAAGTGTGCGGTAGCTCTACCCACAGAACGTGTGTGATTTGTTGGTGCACTTGATGAGTTGGATACCTACCGGGAGCTCCAGAGCCCGGGGACCACCGGCCATTGATAAGATCAGTCTGTCCCACGTGGTCGTCGTCCGCCTCTACATGGGGTGGACTCCCGCTGGAGTGTCCCACCATGAAAAGAGTCCTTGTTTTATGGTGGTGATCTGGTCCCAGATCACAGGCCGCAAGTACTACTTAGCGCCTGGACTGTGTTTCTGACACTATAATACTAAATGGGGCAATGTCCCTATCTAAGGGCTTGTCCCTGAAGCATCCACAAACTAAGTGGGGACTCAGGGCCTACTTGGGGCCTAAGGGGGAAAACTAGGCCTAGTCCAGGGAAGCACAGCTCCCTGGACACTACCTGCTCTGTCTATGCTCCCCTTCCGACTGGTGTGGCTCTCAGCACGCCTAAAGTAGCAATCTCCCTCTGCCGAGAATGCTGCAGCCCTATTGACTGCTTCACACCATGTGATCACAGCCCTAGAGGCTGCAGGGAATTGTAGTTCCCCTGTGGAGCTATCTCTAACATCGGCCACTGCTCCTATAGTCTTACTGCACATGCGCACCACTCTGTAATGGCCTCCGCAACCTCGGGTGTCACTGCACATGCACTGGATCTTCATTGCGCATGCACGAGTCTCCAAAATGGCGGCGCCCTACCAATTTCCCACCGCGGAGCCTCCGGAGCACAGGAGCACTCCCTGCACTGCTCGCAGCCTCCCTGACCAGCTGGCAACTCCCCCTCCCGGAGCGGAGGTAAACGAGGACCAGAGGCGGACCTGGCTATACAAGGATTGTACACACATGAATCCAAAGCGTTTCTTATCAAGTGGAGTGCTTTATCAATGCTTCACACTGCTGGCGTCCACTGCAAGATCGTGCTTGTCACCCTTAAAATGCCCATTCGCTTAAGTTTTAGGTTTTCACTAAATCTAAGTACAAAAAGTAAATATGGGCTACTAGATATAAGGACACTATGTTTATTTTTTATTTTACCAGATTTTGAAGAAAGGTGCTTTAAACCGGATGTTTGTCCGGCTGCAATTATTCTGCCCAATCAGTCACTGAAATTGCTTAGGCATTTGCTTCATGTTCTTACCTTTCACTTACAAAAGGCCACGTTTGTGACATTTGCAATGGTTCAGCACGTTGAGTGAAACTAAGCTATTTTCTTAATCAGCACTGGCCATCTGGAAGGCCGCCAATGCAATCTTCTTTTCAAGTAGAAAAAAGCAAGCAATAGCCTATACTTTGTCTTAAGTGTCGGGAGTTATAAATATAGAGAAAAATGGGGAAAAAACAACCAAATCTACCAGGAAAATGCATTGTGTAAATAGTAATGAGACCTTGCTAATGAATAGCTCTTGGCTGCCCAGCAGGGCATATTGTAGCTTCTATTGGCAGACAAATAATGCTGATAACTGCAGACTGGATAAAGCAGCTGTTTCCCCTAAGTCTTTCTGGGGAAAGCATGGCAACTCTGATTACTAAATCAAGAAATTACGCTACAGTACTCACAGAACAGAAGAACAGTGATGCAGGAGATTCACAATGGCAAACATATTAATGGACCCAGGACATATTATTTGGAACCAATGTGTTTTACATTGCTGAATGATTTGGCAAATTATTTGGACTTTCCCAGTAAGACTCAGTATGTATAAATAATGATATACATACTGTACATATTGTGACATAGTCCAAAGATGTTAGGCAGCTTTCTGCCCCGTTTTAGGTCAGAAAGTGCAGGAATAGTTAAAAATGATCCATTCCACAGCTTCACATTAACTCAGACTGCTGGATGGAAAATCCAGACCACAGATTACAATGGCTCTAGTTCTCCCTCACCTGCTCTTCTAATCACTTGCACAGGTATTTAGAGCAGAGAAGTTTGCATTTCAGTCTCTCTCCTTAGAGCCTGGTGGCTGGGGGTATCGCTGCTCCCCTGTATCCAGTTTCGGGGTGGACGGCCCCTCCAAGTATCACAGTACCAGAGGATTTGCCTGGACACTTGGGACCGAGTTCCCACCACGAACAGATAAGACAAACAAATCTTTATTGCTGTATCTAAAAGACTATGCTTTATCTGGTGACCCTAAATAAGAGGGCATTGTTTTAAACTGGGGGAACCAGGTTAGTTGGCCCAGCAGCAGTTAGAAGCTGATTCTGATGTGTAGTTAGATCCCTGAAAGGGATAGGATTTCTTTATATGATTTGGTTTTTAGTTCTTAAAAGTGACACTGTGTGAAATGCTATAACACTGATATGAGTAAACCGCTGAAGGTTAAATGTCTGAGTGCCTCCTGCCTACACATGTTAAAACTGCAGTCCCTTATTTGGATGAAAATAAAGCAGGCAGAAGTCTGAGTTAAGCAACGTAATACTTTGCATGATCCTGTTTGTTGTATAATTAACCCTAGAAGACTGTGTCGAGAAGAACCCAGACAGACGTCAGCGCTACAAAAGAGGGGCGTTTGTCACAATATGTACACACTATGTGTAGTATGTATATCATTATTTATACAGCGCCTATGGCAGTACTCAGCGCTTTACTGTAAGAATTGTGCATCAATTTGCGCAAGCAAAATATGTATGAATCTTGCGCCTTACACTTGGTGCAAACCTCTATGGAGCAGAAGTTAACGCCACCTAAACCTGGTGGTTTTATTTGAGGTAAAGAGAAAGGAAAACTGCATCACATACAGGTCCAACTTGGGATACATCTCATTATAACTCTGCTCTGACTCTCTCCTCCACTAACTCCTCTTATAACCACTCTCCAAAACACTTATGGAGCAACCCGGTGGCAATATGGAACACAGCACCTGAATACATTGATGGGTCATGCTGCCGTGGTAATGCGATGCAATTTGGCCCCATTTTGGATCAATACTCCAGTTTGCGACACAATACAGATCTCCCTCAGTTACTGTGCATCCTGCAGGATTTTTCTATGACTGCTGTATTTACAGTAGGGAGTGTTGGAATTCCTCAGAGAAGCATCCTGTCTACTAACTTCTGACTCACTTAACACTGCTGCTTGACACAGCACTGCACAGCAAGGCAGCTATCTCCAGTTTGAAGGATATAGATTTGTTATTACGGTTTTGCAATGGATTATT